>NC_056737.1:1091583455-1091740955 GCF_019279795.1 Protopterus annectens
CTCTCTACTATCTCACTCTCTCTCTATGTGTCTATTCATATATATATATATATATATATATATATATATATATATATATATATATATATATATATATATACCAATCCTTCCTAATTGCACACTTGTCTTTTCCCTATTGTAAACTGGCTGTAAAGAAGGGTTTGAGAAAACTTCCTCAAACAATGCAGATGAGGTGGTTCACTGGTAAATTGCATAGGCTATTGTGTGCAGGGTCCTGGGTTCAAGAGCTGTTTGTTTTGTTGCTAGGCAGAACAAGGACTATTTGATACAGAGTGATTAAGGCAGTTTTGAGCAGCTTTGAGCATGTTTGTGTGGGTTTGCTCGATGGTAAGCAGTGATAACGTGCGGTTAAATGAGTAGGCACTTACAACATGTAGGCTTTGCTTACCAGTGCACAAATCTGCTTAGTATTTACATTTAAGCAATGCTTATACCTGCTAAGCATAGCTTAGCCTGGTAACCAGTGATCACATTCCAGTCTGATAAAATAGCAGGGTAATGACATTTTTAATGTGTATTAAATTTCCTGTGCATAACATGCTTCTATGTACTGTCATTACATTAGCAAGGAGTGTGAGTATACTGTATGGGACACCTGGGTATACATGGGTAGTGCCACATTCTTTTCTCTTTGTATTTGTTACATGCATGAGTAGTATCCCAGGTTATATGCAGTCACACTTGCATGTTACACCAGCAACAGTGCACTGGTTGACAGAAATAGTTTAACACATATTGTATCATTAAGTTAGTGCTTTTAACAGTGCTTTTTCAAGAGTAGATTTCAGATTGTAGTACTGGAACCATACAACCCTGCATGAAAAGCTGAGTACTGTGTATATTGTTTTTATCCTATACTTATTTCTTCATGTATATGCATTCTCTTTTTGTTTTAGTCATAGGGTCATAGTATTTAATCAATGCAAGAGAGACAAAGCTTACTGTGTTGATTTTATGTATTTAAGAGAAAGTGGTGACATTTTATTACTGTACATACATTTACTACTTAACTGAACTACAATGTACTCCATTTAACTAATATATCTTATAGATGTGTATAGTTGGTAGTTTGGGCCTTTTATTTTAAATATTCACCATTTTATAAGTCATTGCTTTAAAAACAGTGCTTTTATGCATAAAAGCTTCACTTTACTAGAAAATTCCCACCTACTTACTTTTCTGATGGATTTTGACAGCATTTGTGGTGGGTTCGAGCTTCTAGAGACTTCAGTTAGCTCCTAGACTCATGAGGAACATTTGTGATTTCTTTCAGGAAGTAGGCATGACCTTTGAACCTGTTTCTCTTCACTGAACTCCAACAGCCAATCAGATTCATGAATGATCATTTTGAACTGTTTTTTTTCATTCATTTAGTAATTATCTTTATCTAAAAAATGTTATAAACATATGTGTTACTGTAAATAGTGATTTATTTAATCTGAACTACATTTTTATTTAAATAAGAATTATAAATATGCTTTTGAAAATTACAGTTTTAAATGTATCTTTTTTTCTCTCTCTCTATTTTAATGATATTTTAGTCTATATTTACTCATAGGAACAGATAATTATTAGGGTTAACCAATTTATCTTATTTATTCTGTTTAGATAAAAATGTTCCAGATATTGCATACAGCTTCATGTTCTTAGTTCATGCGTACATATATATTACATCAAATTTCTCCTTTTGTATATTTTTAATGTACACACAGTTTCCCTTCTGCTTGCTATTAACCCGCAGTAGCTAGGAATCTCTAATAGATGTCATGAGAGGGTTAGTTTGTGGTTTCTATGAGAGATATAGTAAGCCTGGATTTAGTTTATCCATGCAGAAGGTTATTAAAATATACAGTTTTATTGTTCTTAAATTTAAAATTTTTAAATTGCCCATAACAGTTTTAAAAAAGGGTACTGTTCACTTATTTATTTGGACTGTTGGGGGAGGGGGTGCAGATGTGAGTGGCATGGCTGCTTTTGTATCCAACTGTGCATGCTGCCCCAGTTGTGGGTGGTCTCTCAGCAGCATATGTTTGTATGGGCATTTTGGGACATGTATGCATATATATATATATTACATTACATTACAGGGTAATGACATCTTTAATAAGTGTATTAAATTTCCTGTACATAACATGCTCATATGTACTGTCATTACAGTAGCAAGGGTGTGAGTATACTGTATGGGACATCTGGGTATACATGGGTAGTACCACATTCTTTTCTCTTTGAATTTGTTTCATGCATGAGTAGTATCCCAGGTTATATGCAGTCACACTTGCATGTTACATCAGCTACAGGACACTGGTTAACAGAAATAGTTTAACACATATGTATCATTAAGTTAGTGCTTTTAACAGTGCTTTTTCAAGAAAGAGTAGATTTCAGATTGTAGTACTGGAACCATACAACCCTGCATGAGAAGCTGGACTCTGAGTACTGAGTATATTGTTCTTGGTGTTTCAGCTCTATGCTTATACATATCTCCTATTGGATATTGATCTGATATGTTGATAATAACTGTAGACTACTATGTTTTTTGACATGTCATTGAGGACTGCTGTCATGTAGTAATGGCATACCTTTCAGTTTCAGACATGTATCTTTCAAAGCATTCATCCTAATACATAACCTGTTGGCTATCTACATTCTGTCTGTCCTCTGTACAGATGTGCAGATGTCAGGTATTGCTACAGCCATACCACTATGTAGGTGCCCAGATTGTATTGTGCTGTGGGCCTGGACACTGTCCTTAATGTGGAACTTGCCCCATTTCCTTACATGTGTGAGGGACATTGCAGAGGTGTTGGCCTACAGAATCACATACAATGGGTGGCAATACATCACAGGACAGGACGTGTGCAGACAGCCACCCAACATGAGGGACATATCCCCAGATTTGTGAGCAGATTCTATGTCAGCACATGATGGATTGATAGACTGACAGGGTTTGTGTGGACCTGCATTTAGTATGTGACATTACGACTCAAAGTGATATGTCTCTAAAATACCTTTCCACTGGCATGCTGTCCACAAACTGGCCACATGTCTGCCTGTTTCATTTTGTGTGTTCACCAGACAGTTGGTGTCCTTGATAAATCAGTTGTGGACTCTGGGGAATGCAGTCAGTAAATACTCACATCTATTGGTATTACTGACGTCATGTTCATCATAAAGGATGTTACAACAAACCCAATGACATCTGCAACTGTCACAATGTATGACAGCAGTATGTCCAATCTACTGCTGTGTTAATGCCTCTGCTCCCACCTATTGATATAGGGGTTGATGTCGAGCTTAGTGAGTGGGGAATGTTATCAAAGGCTTTTGCCACATTACTGTAGGCTGTATGTGTTACCTTGCCTTCATCCACAGTTCAGGTGACTGACACCAAGAAGTTGACCAGGTTGAATGAGCAGGTATGACCTACCCTTCACAAGGGTAAACTGTGTGGGATCCTGAGTCTGCAGATTCCAATATCCCTGTTTATTAGGTACATGATGATGCATTCCATAGCTTCACATAATAGACTTGTCAGGCAGTTGGAGCGGTATTTACCAGGGTCTGTAGTTACACCTCATTTGTGGAGAGGGGTGACTGTAGCAGTGCACAATTCAGTAGGGACAAAGCCTGAGGTGAAGCTTGCTTGAACAGGGCACACTGGTAATGTGCCAGGTCACTCTGTAGTTCATGTAGAACACAGCCAGGGATATTCTCAGGTCCCATAGAAGCTGGATTCTTCGCCTTGGACAGTGGTGTTTTAACCTGTGCTGCAGTAGTACTGGGTGCCTGGTGGTGTACTGGTATTGTGATTGGTCTTTTGGGGGGGTGAGGGGTAATGTTTGCACCCAAGATGCCAGCCAGTATATTGACATAATTTGTTGGCTCAGTCTGGGAGGTACCATTGTCTAGTAGCTCAGAACAATTCTTGGTATTGACATGGAGATTTTTCACATACCTGTATGAGGCCTTGTGGTTGTCTTTACTATGTGCTCCAATTCTGTTCTCATAGCTAATTTTGTAGTACTTGATGAGGGATCTCAACTATTCATTGAGTCTGATAAGGGTTTATTTCCTGTCTTGGGACTTCACTTCAATCCATATTGATTCCCTCCTTCTGTTGTACAGTTTCTTCATGGGATGGGAACACCAGATGAGCTTCCTTTTTTTGGAGGTGATTGTCCTGGTTATATTGGGTAAGGTGGTATTCATGAATTTGTGTATGTGTTCATAGTGCATTGTTGTTTGATTCAGCCATCATGCAACTAGTCTCCATTTGCATGGCTGCCATGAGGTAAGCCACCTCTGATTTTAAGAGGCCATAGTTAGCTTTGGAAAGGCTTTTCACGGTGGTTACCTGTGTAGGGGGGTAGGATGGCTGTGGATTTCCAAAGATGATTAATTTGTGTTCAGAAATAACAAGGGAGGAGTTGAATATTGGTGTAGAGCAACCGTCGCCCATGTTAGGAAAGACCAGGTCAATGTGATGGGCATGTGCATCAGTACATGAGTAGCTTTCCCAGTTAATGGTGGGATAGTTGAATTCAACTATTATGATAGTGTTAGGTTGGACACTAATATTCTCCAGGGTGTTTATGGACATGGAGTGTGAGTCTTGGGACATCTATGAGGATCTATAGCAGACTACAAACTGAACCACTGTCTTACTCAATGTAAGCTATGCCTGCAGGATCTGTAATTCATAATGTTGGTCTACCACTGTGGAGGAGTGTGGATCCTTTATGAATATGAAAATACCACCTCCTTTGGAGCTTCAGTTCACTTTCTGCAGCAAAAAGGTGTGGAATTAATTATAGGCTGGTACTGCAGGGGTGCATTCTGCTACCTTTAACCAGGTCTCTGTTACAGCACAGATGTCATTGCTCCCCATTTTAAGGAATACTTTCAGTGAGTGAAATTCCAGATTTTGAATTCCAGTGTGCAGCAGCATGACCTTCTGATTGCATGTCTTTGTAGCTGTCATAGATTTCTGAATATTTTGTATACATATATGTGTGTGTGTGTGTGTGTGTGTGTGTGTGTGTGTGTGTGTGTGTGTGTGTGTGTGTGTGTGTGTGTATGTATTTATTAACCTTTCTATATATATGTATGTATGCATATATGTGGATATGAATGTGGCTGTCTCTCTCTCTCTCTCTCTTTCTATATACACATATATATATATATATATATATATATATATATATATATATATATATATATGTGTGTATCATGTATAGATTTATCCACATATATGTATCTCCATACATATATACATGTATATTTAGACTACCTGACTGATTCTACAGACTCCTTTCCCTGCTGTTGGATGACTGTACTAACTGATATGTTTGGAATGTCATCATTATTTTGGAGGGCTCAGATGGTGATAAATACATTTTTCCTACTGTTGAATGATTGTGCTGCATGATATGTTTGAAAATACATCAGACATGCCTACAGCTCAGATGGCTTAGTGGTAAATTGCTGTTGCTATGGTGAACACTGTCCTGGGTTCAAGACTTGCAAGGGCTGATTGTTTTGTTGGGCAGAAGAAGGGCTGTTGGATACAGAGTGATTAAAGCACTTTTAAGGAGTTGTAAGCATGTTTGCGTGCTTTTACTCGGCGGTAAGCAATGCTTATGTCTGGTTAAATATGCTTACAGACAGTTAGCCTTAAAAGTGCTTAATCTGTGTAGGCATTGCTTAGCACCACACAAACAGGCTTAATTCTACTTACTATTTCTTAAAACAGCTTACTCCTGCTTACCCCTGTGCTAATTTCTTTAAAAGAAAAAAAAGGGGTGATAGGAAAGTGGTGAAAAAGGGGGCACACAGAGGGAAAGACAATAGGAAAAGTAGCTAGGGATGTGCAGGACAGGTGTAGGGAAGATCCATAGCTGTCCTTTTCTTCTACAGCAACAGCTGTGCATATATACTGCAGTTGGAGGTATATTTGGACACTCAAACCCCTGAGAGAGGGGTGAGGACAACAATAAGTCAATTAGACCAGATTACATGTCCATTAGACACGTGCCCTTTTGTTGTTTTTTTTTTTAAGGTGAGAATGTATGTTGGGGAAAGATGCTAGGTATATTTGGGGAGGTAGGTTGGGTAGGAAGACAGACAAGACAGACAAGACAGCATAGTATATGACATGGGAGTAAACACCTTGGACGTGGAGGGGTGTTTAGAAATCAGAAGCCCATGAGTCCCCAAATAGAAACAGAGGGACTGAGGTCCCCACCCATGGGCAATCACCACGGACCTTCACGGCCCCAAAAGTGGCTGTGCTGGGGGCTGAGCAGGAAGTGCAGGATGACCCTCTAATTGTGCCATGCAGCCATCAAGCTGGTGTAGCAGATCTTGAAACTCCTTTCGGAGCTCGCTGCACACCAATCCCTGGACCTGGCTTCAGATGACAGTATCCTGTCTGCTTCCACTCCCAGGGGGACAAGCCCCATTCTCTGAGGCAGTTCCACCCAAAGTTGGTGCAGGACCAGCAGACAAGGAGGTCCTGGAGTGGGTCCCTGATGGGCTGGGGCCTGGTGCCACAGCCAGATGAGGTGAGAGAGGTGGGTCCGCTAGGACTAGCCTTCCCACACATGCTATGGTGTTGCAGTTTTAGAACATATGTGGTTTAGTAATAGTCAACACAATCCAGAATTAGTTATAACAGCATGCATAGATATTCCCATTAACCCAAAACAACATATTTGGAACAGTTGCATAGCAAACAGAACACATGCATATATGGAACTGCAATGACCATTGCAATGGCATGCAGGTTACAATGATAGCAACAGGGCACCAATGATAGTATTTCAACATGGAACATTAATAGAAACACATTTCAATATTTGTTGAACAATAGGACATATGTCTTAACAGTAGGTTTGGTGTAAAACATACCCATTGATTTGTGTGTTTAGATTATTGTTGCAGATATGGTGGGAGGGGAGAGATGTCAATTAACAACTTGTATATCCTTGCAGTACTCACAACTTTAATGACAATTGCTCTAATCCTTACTCTACAGGTATTATTACAATACCCTATGGCCTTGGTTTGGGCAGTGATATGTTTGTACATAGTGTATAATTCAACCTTCTTATAGCTAATTTCTTCTTCTCTACCTGGAAGACCTGTGGGGGGGAATGGTTGTTAACACTGCTTGACTATTTCTACACATATTCACAAAATCCTAGTTAAAATTATGCATACAGCTTACTACCACTCCTGGGATTCTAACCATGTCTGTGTCTGCTACAAATGCAGCAATTTGTGTTTCATCAGAGTGAGCTATTGAGAAACTGCTGTCTCTTCCTTCAGTGTTTTCTGTCTAAGTCTCTCTTGGTTGTACAATCTGACCTTGTAATTACAGCATTCTTATACAGACATTCCTAGACATATTTTTTATGTAGCACAGTGTGGGAAACAGTGGTTAACACAACATTACTATTCAGATATCAGATCTTGGTGAATGCAACATTTCATGCCATACAATACCAGAGTAAACACAACCAGTGCAGGATTTAGGACTTTGTTGCCAGGCAGTTACAGTTTTATTTAAATATGACCTGTATGTGACTACTGCTGTCATATTGTCTGGTTTATTCAATACAAACCATACACATTTTTATACTGCCAGGTGACATTCTACTCCTTTATATTTATTTGGTATGACTACTACAAGCAGGATTGTTCCTCACCAGCCTCACAATGCAGCCTTTGCAACCTACTTGCATGGGCTTCCTGATTTGCAGCCCACTCAGCTGGAACTGTAATGAAAATAGAGAAACATTTAGGCATAACTATCCATCATATACACAGGCTGGACTTTTGTAAACCGTCATTGCTATGAATACTTACACACTGCTGGGACCTCTGTCTTGCTTCTTGGACCCACTGCTCCAAGACCTCCCTCTTCCTATGTTTCAAGTCAGCATAGTGGTGCTGGATCTGCTCACCAGTCTGAGGGATACCAGTGGTACTGTTGACACCATGGGTGATACTTTCCCAGGCTTCTAATTTGTATTGGTAGCCCTGGTACTGATCCTGCAGCAGTCTCACATCATTGTTTTTTACCAGGAGTCCTACCATGACCTTGGACTCCTGTATGCCCCAGCGTTGCGCCTGAAAGCACATGCCCTCTCCAACACGTACCATACTGCCTACAGTGAGGAGCTACAACCAGTTATGAGCTGTATTCTTACCTATGGGGTTTAAATATGGCTGATTTCCTGCCCTTTGCCATGATTGGACGGTTTTGAATATGCTGAGCTAAACTAAGCTACGGGAAAACCTGCTTAGCTAAGATTGGCAGTGCTTAAAGGGGCGGGTTCAGCACTGCATACCAATGAGTAAATCCACTTAGCTGGGCTACTCAGTATTAGTATTCATATGTACACAATGCTTACATCCAATCAGCATAGCTTTGCAATGCTTAGCATTGCTTATGTTTTATTTTATTGGACTACCACCTGTATGGGATTGATTAATAATTCATTACATAATATAAATTGGTTTACCTTCCTGACATCCCTCAATGTGCTGTAATTACATTAATTCTTGTGTGACTATGCTGTATGGGGCACTTGTGTTTATATGGAGGTTCCACTACTTTATTACACTGACACCTCACATCTAGGCCTAATACACTACTCTGGTTGAGAAATATAAGTTACTTCCTAAATAAATATACAAATAAATGAAAAGTGTAATGATTATACATACAAAATGGAAATGGTTTTGGTGAGGCTCAAACCATGAATGACTACATGCAATGCACATGCTTTAACTGTTACAATATTGCACTTATGTTTATGTTTGATGTCTACTGCTATTTAAATTATTGTGCCGTGTCAGCTGGGCTAAGCATAGCTAAGCAACAGGCACACCCACGCAGCTTCATTTAAACTTTATTGCACATGTAAAAAATAAATAAATATTTGTTGCATTTTTTTACTTCATACCCTTCAGAATATCCATGCTAATGCTAAACTTGTTATTCTATCAACTTTCTAGGTTTGTAGAGACAATTGTCCATTATGGCATTGTCCAGATTTCTTACCCTGACAGGTTGGGAGGTGTAATGAGCAATCTCACTCTATTTAAATTGCTGTATGGCAATTCTGGTGTGCAGGGGGTGTGTGTACTGTGACAGCACTGCTCTCAGACAAACCCCCTGCACTCGTACACAGAACCATGTCCGTATTACAGCACGGCAGCACGTCTTCATGAGTATGCATGGCACACTGCTGTGCTGCATTGGAATGGTCCTTTTTATGCAGGGAAAAGGTATTCCTGCATGGAAGTTTACTGAATCCGGGGGGAGAGTAAGCCTGGTCAACTCAGTATTAATAGGTAAGATAGTATATTTCAGGAATGCTTCTTCAGACTAGTTCCTTGGGTGAACGTAAAAGCGCTTACTTTTTTATCTTATTTCATTAAACTGTGCACTGCATTAGCCATGTTGTCATTTCTGGATTCTGTTTTATATATTTATATATATATATATATATGTATATATATATATATATATATATATATATATATATATATATATGTGTGTGTGTATATATATATATATATATATATATATATATATACATATATATATATATATATAAATATATATATATATATATGTGTGTATATATATATATATATATATATATATATATATATATACATATATACATATATATATATATATATAAATAAATATCTATATCTATATATATATATATATATATATATATATCTCTATTTTTTTTTTTTTTTTTTTTTCTTGGATTGGTTTTATGCAGAGACACGTTATCCTCTAGCTGCTACTACAAGATAGTATATTTATCAAGTGTTGTTATGATTTTTGGAATGTATGAGAATTTTTTTGTTAGAAATAATTTTCTCTTTTATATGACAATCGAGATTAAACCCTCTTAAAAGAGGTTTATTGCAAATGAATAAGGAAGAAGGAGGATTAGGATTGCTTAATCCAATAGTATATGCTGCACCATTAAACTTCTATACAATTTTGTAATGGTTAAATTAAAAAGATGGACATTGAGTAATAAGAATATTTAAATACAAGAATGAGGAATTATGGGAAATAGTAAGGAAGAACACAAAAGTAAAATATGTCATAATGAAAAAAAAACAGAATTATCAACAAACAATAAATATGAAAAAACAATGATTGAGGAAGTGGAAGAAAATAGAAAACTATGGTAGATAAACATTATAACAATATATTATTGTGTTAATTCTTGGGAAAATATCTCAGAAAAAAAAGATTAGAGCAATTAAAGAAATAAACAAATGGTATAGTTATTATGTTGACTATCAGGATTTTTATGGAGAATGGGATTAAAGACATTGCCAGTAAAAGAAATATTCCTTACAAAAAATAAAAGTAAAATAATATATGTTTGTGTTGTGGTGAAGACAAAACATGTTTTTTTTTTTTTCTGAAATGTGACAGAGTTAAAAAAATTATGGCATAGATTATGTATGAATTTTTTTTTTTTCTGGTGGAGAAATTTAATGATAATTACAGTATAAATATATACATGCTTGATTATGATTATTACCAAAATGCAAGTAAAAAAATAGTGATAAACAAGTGTTTTATGTAGCATGGGAATATGGAATGAATGAAGTTATGTTTAATGGAAATTGGATATTGTCATTAATGCTAATATATGTTTGTATGTTACTTTGAGGTCCAAAATATGAAATGACAATTATTTTAACATTTGTATTAATTATATATATATATATATATATATATATATATATATATATATATATATATATATATATATATATATATATATGTGTGTGTGTGTGTGTGTGTGTGTGTGTGTGTGTGTGTGTATGTGTGTGTTTCTAAATATGTATACAATATAAAAGATGTAAGTATGTAGGGGAGTGGCTTGGTTGGCAAGGTGAAATCAGCAGAGTTCTTGAGCTTATACACAGAAGGTAATGTAACTTATTTTTATTTTTATCCTATTATCTTTTCCACAACTTTGCTAACTTTATAAATGTCAGAAAAATATGTATTAATGTGTGTATGCTTAATGCTAATTAGAAACTAAACAAGTTACCACGTTTTTCATTCTATTTTATATGCACTGTTTTATATACAGTTGAGTTTCATGTGAGACTGAAAAGATGCTTTTTGAAACTGCAGTGTGCTTTCTGTAACTTGCAAGATGCCCTCTGACTTAATAATTGCTAGCACAGCAATATTCATATTTATGCCTTTTGGAAATGCACTTGAGAAGCAGGTGATTATCTTCTAGGTCAGGAAAAATAAATGAACAATGCTATATTCTGTAAATGTAATGATTTTAAACAATCAGCTCTGTTTGAAGTATGAGAACATGAGCAGCTGCAGAGGTTTAGAGATAACATAGACAAAGGACTGTTAGAGAAATGAACTGCAATCTATACTTGCTTTGTGCTCGAATTAGCCATAGTACCTTGAATGGTAACATTGCATATATGTAGCCGGTGGTAGCCAAGGCCACGTTGTTTTTCTTAGGAAGTTTCTCACAAAAATTGATGGTACCAGCAGAATATTGTAAAAACAATGACTGTGAAGTAATGATGACAAAACTTGTGATTCACTACGTCAGCTTGGTAGGCAATGTCTTATTAGAAAATGTATAAAAATACCTGTATTTCCTGATTCTAGTTAGACAAACTCTGTACTAGCACGTTTTTGTCTCCTTGCTGCAAGATTAAAGTGCCTTAACCTGAACCTACCGTGTTTTGATAATTTTTTAAAGTATATTTTTCCTTTGACAGTTTTGGTCCTTCGGACCGAAAGGTACCTCTCACTCTAGGCTCAGGTCAGAATTGGGCCCGGTGGCATGTACCTGTATGGAGAAGTGGCCACATTGGCTCTTCTGTCTTGAAAGACCTCCAACTGAATTGTCGTTCGAAAGAGGCCAGCCACTGTTTCTGATCTGGGATTGGAGGACAAGTCAACATTCCGGTGGATCAACTCACGGAGGGTCAGGTAAGGAGGAATTTACCGAATTTACCTTTTTTCTGTTTTAGATCAGGGACTTGTTACAGTATTGTTTTGTCAGGGAGATTTGCATGTGCAGATCAGGGACAAAAAGATTGCTGTCTTGTCATAGATCAGGGAAACAGAATAGGTAGGCAGTTATTCTAGATAAACTGTGAAAAGGTGTAAAATCGTGGTACCATGTGATAAGAAGGGTTATGTAACAATTTCTGACTTAGCTAAGGCAACACGGGAAATCAGTGCATGAAAAGTTCCCGAGACCCGCCCCTAACCGAAGACGCGAAATATATGCAATTACAACGTGACGATAATGTTAAGTATTATACAAAATGGGTTGATAAATACAAATTTGATGATAATTTAGATAAACCTTCACTTATTAAACTTGTTAGACAACTTAAAACAGACGCGAAAGGTCAGCTAAAAAAGCAACGATAATTAGGAGTCCCTCAGGCACACAGGTGGCTTGAGGAAGTAAACCACAGGGAACAAAAGATTAAAAATTCAAAAGCAATGTTCTCAGATAAAGAAGATAATAACTTGGTAATAGCAACAGCTCCTCCTCCGCCCCCTCTGCTTCCTTTACCAGAATATGAAGCGAGTGGACAAGCTGATCCACCTCCGCTATACCCAGCTGTTCCTGCAAATTCAAAACCATTTGTCAGAGATCCTATCGAGACCAGGTCTTGAACATGCAACTTGAGAGGGGATATTGAATTATTTGAAATAAATAAAAATTCACAAGCTATGAGTGAGGAAGAGATATGTCCACTCATAGAAGTACCAAATCCGCAGGCAGGACAGGCAGGACAGGATCCAACTCTTCTAGTATATAGACCGTGGACACCAGAAGATATCCGGAAAGCCACAGAGGGAATTCCCCATCCAAAAGTTAATTTTAGAAAATTCTTAGAAGACTTATAAGGCATGAGGTTAAGTTACCATTTGAATGGAGAAGAAGTAGAGAAAGTAGTTAGACAAATCGTAGGTCCAGATTGGCACATGATCAGTGGCAACTGGAATCCCCGTGATGCAGAGCTTAGACCACTCCCACATAGTAACGCAGGACTGGACAACAAAGTGAAAGGTCTGACAGACTGAATCTCTGAGAAATGGAAGCCTAGGGCTGATTAGACTTGCATTAATCAATGCATACAACAAGAAGGTGAAACTGTTGATAGATGTTATGCCAGATTATTAGAGTGTTTTAATAACCATTGTGGAATGCAGGTACCTGAAGATCAAACACATGATTCCCCATATGAGCAACAGCTAAAGAATGCATTTTTAAAAGGCAGTATTGCGCCCATTAGCAGCTTTATTACAAAGCACATGGTAGATCATCGTACAAGTAGATTACAGTCATTACTTGAATATGCAAGACATGCCGAAAGGCATTTTAATAGCAAAAAGAAAAAGAAAACTCAAGTATTTGCAGTAGAAGACGGATCAGAAGTCTTTGTAGTACAAACTGGGAAGAAGGGTAAGAAAAATACCCAGGGAAACAAACAATCTGATAAGCGATCAGAAGACTTTGAAGAAAAAAAGAAAAGGGGTGAATGTTTCAAATGCAGGAAAAAGGGACATTTAGCAAGGGATTGCAGGCAAAATAAGAAGGTAACCACAGAAGACAAGGAGAGTGAGGAATGATTATATGACAGTCAAGAATCACTGGATAGGAATAAACAAGAAAAGACAGATGCAAATGTGACAGAAAGGGTAGAGGATGTGACAGAAGAAATAGAGGATATACATGAATTCATAGATAATGAAGAAAATGAAATTTTGGACTTAGCATTATTGAGCTTAGAGCTCTACTTGTCAGACACAAAACCGGAAGTTACACTTCTGGTAGAGGGGAGGGAAGTCAAATCCCTGCTACATCCTTCCAAACTACCAGAAAATTCAGAATCACTGGACTACATATTAGTGAAAGCAGCTAATGGACAGCTGTATCGGGAGCCACTCTCCCACAACATAGCGATAACTGACCCAGTTTCAGGGATGACCCAGAAAAGCTAAATTGTTGTTTCTGCAAAATGCCCAGTGAATCTCTTGGGCGGAGATCTAATGCAGATATTTGGCATAGCCGTAGTTCCAACTATGCAGGGTATGGAAGCACAGCGACAAATGGATACTTTTGTAGTGCGACAGGAGGGTGAAACATTTTATTGGTACAGCCAGGATTTAGTTACGACTGGTCCAGGGGCAGTAACCGAAGAACTGATGAATGCAGCCATCAGTAAATCCCCCTCCCTTGACACCAATAAACAGCATTTGTTGCATTGCACTCTATATTACTGTAACAGACCAGGACCTGATAAAGAATATGAGCAAGAACTGTTTAGAAACCATGCTAATAGGTTAGTATTACAAAATTTGTACTGGGACACAGAAGGAAAGAGTGTAGTAAGCTGTTCATTGCCCCAGGAATTCCTAGCACTTTACAAATCTAATCGATTACCACATGTAAGTTTAACTAAAGATAGAAATTTGAAGTGGGCAGACCTAGGAGAAAAAGTCACAAGGTGGGAAAAACAGACAGAGTTAGAACTCTCTGAACAAGGAGTACAAAAGCAGAAATTAAATTGGATAACACAGGCACACCCAGCTGTGCACTCACAGGCAAGTGAGAATAGCTGAGTAGCACTCTTACTAGAGGAAGAGGAAAAAGCCTTACTAGACATACCAGAGACTCTCTGGTCAACAGGGAAATCAGATGTAGGACTTATTCGTACAGCAGGACCAGTTACTATCACGCCGAAATCAGCATTTAGACCTCAAAAAGACAGTATCCCTTAAGAAAGGACACAGAAATAGGAATCAAACCTATAGTAGCAGCCTTACTTAAGGAAGGAGTCTTAATAGAATCTCCTGATTCGCCGTGTAATACACCCTTATTTCCTGTTAGGAAAGCAAATGGAGAATGGCATATGGTCCAAGATTTACAAGCTGTAAATGACGCAGTTATACCCAGGGCACCTACGGTGCCAGATTCACACACTTTATTGAATGATTTGAAACCTCAACAAAAGTATTTTTCTGTGGTAGATATTAGCAATGCATTTTTCTCAATACCGATACACCCAGACAGCCAACATTGGTTTGCATTTACATTTCAGGGGAAATGGTATACATATACGAGACTACCACAGGGATATTGTGAAAGTCCAACAATATTCGCACAAGAAATGGCAAGTAACCTTGCGGGATTTATCCCACCGAAAGGTAGTCAGATTTTACTTTATGTAGACGACATTCTGCTGGCAGCCCCCACCCAGCAAGAATGCAGAGAGGATACCATAGCATTATTACAATTTTTAGCCAGTCAAGGACACAAGATAAACAAAAACAAACTGCAACTTTGGAAAAAAACAGGTCAAATACCTGGGATATGTAATATCCAAAGAAGGCAGAATATTAGATGAAGACAGAAAAACAGCAATATTACAAGCACCTAAACCAACTACCAAGAAGGAAATGATGTCCTTCCTGGGTATTACTAACTTTTGTCGGAGTTGGATTCCAAACTATGCTTTGGAATCTGCTCCTCTGACTAACTTGATATTCAAAAAGCCGATGGCAGCACAAGATTTATTACAGTGGACACCAGAAGCAGAATCAGCTTTCTGCAAACTGAAGCAACTGATAGCTTCTTCCTTAGTTTTAGGATTACCAAACTATCATAAGCGATTTTTCCAAACTATAGACTGTAAGCAAGGTTATATGACATCAGTGTTAACACAACAGCATGGGGACAAACAATGCCCCATAGCTTACTATTCATCACAGCTAGACCCAGTGGCGCAATCCTTGCCCCACTGTGTACAAGCAGTAGTCGCAGCTGCAATAGCAGTGCAGGCTTCAGCCTCAGTAGTATTGTTCCACCCTTTCACATTGAGAGTGCCTCATGCAGTCTCGATTATTTTACTGCAAGAAAAAGTAGCATATCTCTCTCCTGTTAGACATCTTTCCTGTATGACTATACTGTTGAGCCAACCTCATATGACAATTGAACGATGCACAACTTTGAACCCGTCAACCTTGCTTCCAACCCCTGCAGATTGCCAACCACATTGTTGCCTGCAGGAGATTGAGCAAAAGACACTACCTAGAAAAGACCTTACAGATGTTCCCTTGGATGATGCCGAGGTGACATACTATGTGGACGGCTCATGCAGGAGGGGTCCTACAGGTCAGAATCTAGTGGGGTATGCAGTAGTTTCTGATACCGAGATTTTAGAAGCAAAGTCTTTACCACACAACTTATCTGCACAAGCAGCAGAATTGATTGCCTTGACAAGGGCATGTACCTTAGCAAAAGGTAAGAAAGTAAACATTTTTACTGACATTCAGTATGCTTTTTCTACTGTACATGTTTTTGCGCAGCAGTGGAAAAATAGAGGGATGATAACATCTACTGGTAAACCAATTAACCATGCGCAATTTATTTTAGACTTGTTAGACTCTATTCAATTACCTCAGAAAGTAGCTATTTGCAAATGCATAGCTCATACCAAACAACAGGATAGAATTTCAAAAGGTAATGCGAGGGCTGATACAGCTGCAAAACAAGCAGCTTCAGCTTCAGAAGTTTTTCTTTTAAGTGAGAAATTACAACCATCTGAGATTTTAGACTTAGAAATGTTAAAAACAATGCAGACACTTACTACAAATCTAGAAAAACAGAAGTGGATAAAACGAGGAGCAATCCTTGAGAAGGGACTGTACATCTCCAAAGAAAACAAACCGATTTTGCCATCTAACTTGTTTAGATATGCAGCTTTGTTGAGCCATGGGCAGTGCCATGTCTCAACAGGGGGGGTGGTACAGTTAGTGAATCGAGTGTTTACAACGTATGGATTTACAAACTACACAAAAAATTTTGTGCAGCATGCCATGTTTGTAACAAGCATCATGCACAAGGGGCATTGAAACCTAAGCAAGGGAGTTTCCCTGTACCACCGTATCCATTCCATACTATTTGTATGGATTTTATAGAACTGAACAAATGTGAAAATAAGAAGTACTGCCTTGTGATTATAGATATGTTTTCCAAATGGGTGGAAGCTTTTCCAGCTACTGTTGCAAAAGTCCTTGTTAAAGAAATGATTCCTATATTTGGCATACCAGAAAAGATTTATAGTGACAATGGCACACACTTTGTAAATCAAACTATACAACAACCTAGCCGTTATTTCGAGATTTCTCTGAAAAATCATTGTGCATATCACCCCCAATCTGCAGGATTAGTAGAGAGGCATAATGGGGTTTTGAAAAACAAGCTTAGAAAATTGATTAGTGAGACACAAAAGAACTGGGTGTACTGTTTACCTCTGGCACTGTTGAGCATGAGAACTGTTCCAAATGCAAAAGGGTTAACTCCTTTTGAAGTTCTGTTTGGCAGGGCATATTATACACCTCAATGGAAACCTCTCATGCCTGCAGAGCAGGAGGCTTACAGTTCACTTGCAGGGTATATGAGGTGATTTTGAATAACAAACTTTTGCAGTTAAATTCTGTTTCAGATAAAGAGCAAACAAGACCATCGGAAGCAGCAGTAGCCCCAGGCGCATGGGTCTGGGTGAAGGTGGTAAAGAGAAAAAAACTGGAGTTCTCCGAAGTGGGAAGGACCGTACCAGGTACTACTGTCGACACCGACTGCAGTCCTGGATTCATTTGACCCACTGTAAACTGGTTAAGAACTTTGAACTGGACAAAAACCTTGTTACTGTTGTACAACGAGAACAAAATGACCAGGTGTAGAGCAAACAGAGATGCAGAACAACCTCAGAAAACTTGCATGATTATTCTGGTAGCTATACTGATAACATTGTTCTTTTTGTTGTGGCCTTTCCTTTTTCCTGCCACAAAAGTTGAACTGATTAAACGTGATGAGCCAACCATAGACTGGCACCCAAACTTTAACACTTATCAGGCAATTACACGCGTGTATGCTGAGACTTTTAATGTTTCGAACTGCTGGATTTGCACAGTCATACCAACAGCATACGGGGGGTTATTAATGACTGCAGTCCCCCTAGGGGTCAATGAGACCTGGGAAAATTTGGTTTATGACACCGTAGCTATTAAAGAATATGATAAGGTAGCACTGTATTTGCCTGTGACACAAAAGGGAATTGTATGTTTTTATAAGAATGACACAATTCAAGTGGGTTGGAGCAAGTGCAATGTGACTGTACATTACAAATGTTATTCCAAAGCAAACAAAATGGGTGCAGCTTGTAGTTCAAATTATGACTCATTCCTTGAGTTCATGCGTAAGACTATTGAACAAGTGCAACATAATCCTGTACTTTTTAAACAACTATCTGTAATAGATAGGAAAATGTTTCATGCAGGGCACCCATTTCATAACAAAGTAACTACTAAGGTAGAGGATTGTTATTTTGTGTCTGGGTAAGAAAGCATATAAATGGTTACCTGAGAATTGGTCCGGCAGTAGTTTTTTGGAGTACCTGGTCCCGGCCATACGACACACTGCAGTTTTGCCTCAGGGAAATATTCAAAATACCCGAGATGTGGCCAAGAAAGCTGTCAGGAAGCCTGAAAATCCAGTGGGACAGATCGAGGTGGGCTGGAAAGACCATCATACTGTGGGTACCAAACTGACGCACATGGACTTGAGTGATGCTGTTATATCGTGGGCAGGCATATTACCTGCATATGGTGCAGTGAAATCAATTTGGGAGCTGTGAAAACTGTCTAAACTTCTCGAAGTAATGAGTAATGCAACTTTTTCTGCTCTTGAATTGATAACTGATGAACTGAATGCTATGAGAACTGTAGTGCTCCAGAACCGAATGGCTCTTGACTTCACCCTAGTGGCGAGAGATGATACATGCGCTTTAATCAATGAAGAGTGCTGTGCATATATACCTGATCATCAACATGAGATAAATGACCACCTTGAGGTGATACAGCAAGTGTCGGCCATGACCAAACCAGACGCAAACCCTCTGACGGACTTTTTCCAGAATTTGTTTGGGGGGGGTGGGGTTTCATCCTAATTAACATCCTGATTGCCATTTGTGTGGGATTACTCCTATTAGGAGCATGTATTTGTTGTGGTATTCCCTACATGAAAAAGTTAATCAAAGAATTTATAGATATATCAGTTTCTGAGACTTTGTATCAAAGTACTGAAATTGAAGAATTGTTAGAATGTGAAACACTTTCATAAGTTTAAACTGAATGACTTTCTTAACTGCAAATCCTGAATGGAAGAGGTTAGGAGAAGAAGCAAACTGTTTATTCTTTTGAAAATAGAATTAAAAAGTATTAACAGAGGGGAAATGTCAGAAAATATGTATTAATGTGTGTATGCTTAATGCTAATTAGAAACTAAATAAGTTAACACGTTTTTCATTCTATTTTATATGTACTGTTTTATATACAGTTGGGTTTCATATGAGACTGAAAAGATGCTTTTTGAAACTGCAGTGTGCTTTCTGAAACTTGCAAGATGCCATCTGACCTAATAATTGCTAGCACAGCAATATTCATGTTTATGCCTTTTGGAAATGTACTTGAGAAGCAGGCGATTATCTGCTAGGTCAGGAAAAATGAATGAACAATGCTATATTCTGTAAATGTAATGATTTTAAACAATCAGCTCTGTACGAAGTATGAGAACATGTGCAGCTGCCGAAGTTTAGAGATAACATAGACAGAGGACTGTTAGAGAAATGAACTGCAATCTATACTTGCTTTGTGCTCAAATTAGCCATAGTACCTTGAATGGTAACATTGCATATATCTAACCGGTGGTAGCCAAGGCCACATTGTTTTTCTTAGGAAGTTTCTCACAAAAATTGATGGTACCAGCAGAATATTGTAAAAACAATGACTGTGAAGTAATGATGACAAAACTTGTGATTCACTACGTCAGCTTGGTAGGCAATGTCTTATTAGAAAATGTATAAAAATACCTGTATTTCCTGATTCTAGTTAGACAAACTCTGTACTAGCACGTTTTTGTCTCCTTGGTGCAAGATTAAAGTGTCTTAACCTGAACCTACCATGTTTTGATCATTTTTTAAAGTATATTTTTCCTTTGACAATAAATAATATATAGTACTCAAAATTCAAATAAATCAAAATCTCTTCTAACTGTAAACTATTATTTTATACTTTTATCTGTTTATATACATGGCATAACACTAGTGAAATAGCATAAAATCTCAGACACATTTCACATATCTATAAATATTTCCTTTATATCCTATACTTATTTTTTCATGTATATGCCTTTTCTTTTTGTTTTAGTCATAGGGTCATCATATTTAATCACTGCAAGAGAGACAAAGCTTACTGTGTTGATTTTATGTATTTAAGAGAAAGTGGTGACATTTTATTACTGTAAATACATTGACTACTTAACTGAACTACAATGTACTCCGTTTAACTAATATATCTTATAGATGTGTATGGTTGGTAGTTTGGACCTTTTATTTTAAATATTCACCATTTTATAAGTCATTGCTTTAAAAACAGTGATTTTATGATTAAAAGCTTCACTTTACTAGAAAATTTCCACCTACTTACTATATATTTTACTTACTCCTCTAGGGGCACAGATGTGGATATTGTGAGGAGGATGGATAATGACATCATGCCTAAGGGGGGCAATAACATCACATACCCACTGTTTTACACCACTGATGTGGGTGCGATCAAAGACATTGTTAGGTCGCACTGGAGGGTGCTATTAGCTGACACTGAATTAGAGGGGATAGTTGGTGAAACCCCGAGATTTGTATACAAAAATAAAAAGAATCTCAAGAGACTTCTATGCTATCCGAATGATCGTACAGACCTTAGCATATCTACCGATCATGGTACTTTTAGTTGCAATAGTTGTAACTTTTGTAGATTTGTAGATTCAGATTATATATTTACACATCCTGTTTCCCAGAGAATACATGAGTTTAAGGTATATGGCACTTGCTTATCTACTAATGTGATGTATTTAGCTACATGTGAAGGGTGCCAAGCATTCTACGTCAGCAAGACGAATAGGATGCTGAAAGACAGGATACGTGAACACTTGTATAATATTAGAACAGGCACCAGAACTAAGGCCTTGGCGAGGCATGTTATGGAAAAGGGTGCGGTACACGTTTTTAATTTTCGTATAATAGAGCAGATTAATCCAGGACCTAGGGGAGGGGATATAAGGACACAAACAGAGAACAGAGAAGCTATATGGATCATGAGGCTCAGATCCGATAGAGCTCCTGGTCTTAATACTATGGTTCCAATTAAACCTTTTCTGAGGACACGCAGATTGCACAAGTGATTATTGCTTTGTATTGTTATTTTTTATTACTTTTTGTTTATGTGTAAGTTGGAGCTACTATTTATTCTACTCCACATTTTATAATATTTTATATGTTTAAGTATTCGGAAGAAATTTTTTATATATATATTATTTTATATATACATTCAGTTCATTGATGTATATATTAGATATATTAGCTTTTTAAAAATATAAATATATATATAAGTTTTTAGATTATTGTGGAGATGCACTTTGAGTTTTGTATTGCATGGTTATGATTTACTTTTTGGAGTTTATGGTAATGTCACTTTAAAAGTTCATTGTAAGCATTTCTTATAGATATTTCCCGCTTTTATTAGTATTTAAGCGCAGCTGTTATTAATTGATTAAGAAGGTCTGAAGAAGCCTTTTGGCGAAAGCGCTTACCTGCTATTTGTATGGATGTTATGCCAATAAAATACGTTTTTTAAGGATACTGGACTATACTTTGGTGTTTCCTGAATCGAATGTTGTTCTGGTTTTGACTACATGGTTTGCTTCCTTTGTTCATAATTATCTATATATTATATATTGCTTTTTACAAAGGGGCATTCACTCCGCTTTGGCACTCATTGGACTTGTTTAAATATTTAATCCTGCATAAATCAGCTTTTGCATTCATTCAGAAATCTCAGTTAGTAACAGAAGATCAAAAGAAATTAACTTTTTAGGATTATAAGATTTTGGTAAGTTCAAGCTAGAACCACAATAGAAGAGGTGTCCTAATTTTACATGGAAAATCAATGAGAATTCCAGAAATACTTGACTAATATTTGAGCAATGATGGTATGGTTGCTTTAGTCATATTAAAACTAGATAAAAAGATGTACACCTTAGCAAACACCTACTGGATACCGGGTATTGGGACTAAATCTGTGAAAAAAAAAAACATTTAGACACCATAACATTAAAGTCTAAAAGTGAGTTACTATTAGCAGGCAATTTTAATTGTATTCTGTCCTTCATTGATATTACAATTTCTAAGCCCTTCAAGATGTCCTCTGTTGCCAAGCACTTGAACAACTATATAAAAGACAGAAACCTAATTGACACTGATGGTATAAAAACATTGGCCCTCCTGAAATATTCTCACTACTTTTGCCAGTTTGGCACACAGACCAAAATAGATAAAGTCTTTGTAACCATTTCTTTATTGGCCAAAATTGATAATGGAGTGCTGAATTCATGCCCTATGTTTGACCACAATGCCATAACCTTTAATGTAACACTTAACACTGACCCCTTAAACTTCTGCCAAAGACTGCCTGTTCATCTAGCAACAAAGCTTTACCTAGATGTCAATAATAATGGAGAAGTTTCAGATATTATCCTATGGGATACTTTAAAGGTAGTCTTACATGGTAAAGTCAAAAGCTGGTGTATAAATAAAAGGAATGAGTGGGATAAAAACTGGTGGATATAAAAAAAGAAATTGATGAATTAAAACTAAAACTTACACCAATTGACAAATCTGCATTAGATGACATATGTAAACTAAACAAGAGATATCAGTATATTATGCAGCATAAAATATCAATAAATCTGGAACAAATCAGGTTACAATCCTACTTACATAATCCCAAGATTATGCATAGGATTGTGATTAGATTTTAACATTAAAAATGAAAAAAGTCATATAAGAGAAATAACATATACTAGAAATAATCAGACCATCAAAGCTACTGACCTAAAACATATCTTATTATGTTTTAAAAACCACTATGAGAATATTAATAATAATAATAACTCATCCACAAGTGATAACAAAAGTATAGACAACTTTCTTGCTAATAATATTCAAAATAAGTTATCCAAACACAATATTAATAAATATAGAAACCCTTCTCCTTTAAAGAATTAAAGGAACAAATAAAAAATCTTATGCCAAAAAGTTGCCAGGGCTAGATGGCTTAATTCTGGAATTTTTCAAACTCCTACCTGATAGTATCTTGAAAATCTTACTTAATGCATTCCAAGAAGTTAAAACTACAGCAAACATCCCTTCCTCCCTCATTGAAGTATTCTATCACCTCATCCATCTTAAAACCAAATAAAGACCCCAATCTTTGCACTTCATACAGGCAAGTTTCTTTACTTAACATTGATTGCAAGTTATTTATGTCTATCTTAGCAGACAGATTAAACAATATTCTATCAACATCAATTCATGAAGACCAGGCCGGGTTTATCAAAAACAGAAAAGTACAAGACAATGTGATTAGATTACTTTCCTTAAAAAACTTAACAAATAAAGAAAAAAATGAGCTATTTTAAGCCTTGATGTAAATAAAGCTTTTGACTCCCTAAGTTGGCCGTATCTGTTTAAAGCTCTGCAATAATACAATTTTTCCCAAACTTTATAGGATTAATTGAAAAACTACATGAAAAGACCATAGTCTATGTTAAGGTTAAATCTTATCTATCTAGCCCATTCAAAATATTAAGAGGTAATAAACAGGGGTGCCCCTTCTCCCCATTACTCTTTGTCTTAGCAATTGAGCCTTTTGAAAATTGTGACAGAAATAATGAGAGCATTAAAGGATATAAAGTGTCAGACAAATTATCACCTAAGATACAACTGTTTGTTGATGACCTATTAATAATGTCTAACGATATTGAAAATACAGTAGATCACTTATTACATAATCTAGACTTCTTTGTAAACATCTCTAATTTAAAATTTAATTGCAATAAAAGTCAGGCACTCCTAGTGAATAAAAATGTTACTATGAAACTTAGATCAAAAAGAGACAAACTGAGAGGGAACTCATATTAAATATCAAGGTATCACTATTGAATCTAATTATATAAAAAAAAACACTCACATCTAATTACCAAGAACTTATAAACTCAATTACAAGTTTAATTGACAGTTGGAACAGGGTTTTCTTCACATTTGAAGACAGACTGACTTTAATCAAAACGATACTGTTGCCTAAAATCTTATTTATTAGCCAAACTTTAATAATTCCCCTACCTTCCAATATTAAACAGAACATTAGTAAATTATTTCTTAACTTCCTTTGGTATCCCTCAAAAAAAAAAAAAAAAACAGAATGTCTCCTCTTTGGCACACCACAAGCTGGGATGAAGGAGGTACAGGGTTTCCAAACCTTGATTTTTATTTAAACTCCGCATTTATTAACATAGTGTTGCTTTGGAACAATACTTCTTATACATGATATTGGAAATCAGTACATGAAACCTTACTTCTTAATAGGAATAGGACATTGCTTGAACCATATACTCAAATACATACAAACATTTTATATGGATTTTAAAAATATACATTCAAAGCAAAAGGTCAAACCTGTTCTTACCTCTCTTACAAACCAAATATTGCTGTTGTTTAAAAATATATTTTCTAATCAATTAATTAAGAATTTACATAGATGTTTTCTCACCTCAAATAGACTAGCAATAATGTACAACAAAGATGAAATGAAATGCTGGAGATGTGGACACCCTGATGCTGACTGGAAACATATGGTTGTTAACTGCAAAATAATTTCCCCAATTTGGTTAGATTTTAGATACCTTTGTAAAGCTCTATGGAATGACAATTGTATAATTTCTGACTCCCTTATCCTTTTCAATGTTCCTTTTCCTGAAGTCATTCCTAAAAAACAAACATTTTGACTATGGTCTATCCTCTCTATAGCAAGGAAAATTGTTACTAAAAGTTTGAAATCTCAATCTACTACTGTTTTTAAAGTTGAGTTCATTCATCTTGTGAAATACATTTGTAAAAATGAGATTGCTACTATAAAAGCAAGGACTAATAATATAACTCATCATTTAATTGCATGGACAAAATTGTCTAATCTTTTAGAGAAATATTAAATGTTCTCTTATGTACATTACTGTTTTTCATTGTTATGGACACTGTATATAGTTAATTTGTTTTTCTTGTTACTATACTGTTAAGTTATTGTGTTATAAAATTAATAAAAACATTTTGGAAAAAAAAGATGTAATAAAGTAAAGGACCCCTACTCTTTTTGATAGGTGCCGTGGGATCTTTTACATCTACCTGAGCTACTGCCAATTTAGGCAGATGGGGCCTCGGTGTCACATCTCACCTGAAAGTCAACAGAGGAGTGTGTCTGTGTGTGTGTGTGTGTGTGTGTGTGTGTGTGTGTGTGTGTGTGTGTGTGTGTGTATAAGTATATATTTATGTATGTATCTATCCATCTATGTATACAGATAGTATGTAGTTAGTCTACTTCAAATCAAAGTTACCAAATGAAATATACAGTGGATATAAAATGTTTACGCACCACTGTTAAAATGCCAGTTTTTTATATAAAAATAATGAGACCACAATAAGTCATTTTAAAACTTTTCCCACCTTTAATGTGACCTGTACAATTCAATTGAAAAACAAACAAATCTGTTAGGGGAAAAAATATAAAAATAAAAAATGTACACTACGCTGGTTGCATAAGTGTTCCACCCTTAAACTAATACTTTGTTGTGTGTGCACACCCTTAAACTAATACTTTGTTGAAGCACCTTTTGATTTAATTACAGCATTCAGTTTTCTTGGGTACACCTGCCATCAAGAGACTCTGATTAGCCCCAAATAAAGTTCAGCTGTCCTAGTAGGATTTTCCTGACATTTACTCATTTGCCTGCTACAGCAAAAACCATGATTCACAGAGAGCTTACAAAGTATCAAAGAAATCTCATTGTTGAAGGGTATCAGTCAGGAGAAGGGTACAAAAGAATTTCCACAGCATTGGTTATACCATGGAACACAGTGAAGACAGTCATCAAAAAGTGGAGAAAATATGGGACAACAATGGCATTGCAAAGAACTGGACATCCCTCCAAAATTGATAAAAAGACAAGACAGGGAGGCTGCCAACAGACCTACAGCAACACAGGAGGTGCAGGAATTTCTGGCAAGTACTGGTTGTGTATTACATGTGACAACAATCTCCCATACTCTTCATATGTCTGGACTATGGGGTAGGGTTGCAAAATGGAAACTTTTCTTACACAGAAAAACATCCATGCCCAGCTAAAATTACAATAGATCATCTCCCAAAAGCATGTGGGGAAATGTGTTATGGTCTGATGAGACCAAGCCTGAACTTTTTGGCCACAATTCCAAAAGGTTCATTTGGCGCAAAAACAACACTTCTCATCACCAAAAGAACACCATCCCCATAGTGAAGCATGGTGGTGACAGTATCCTGCTTTGGGGTTGCATTTCTTCAGCTGGAACTGGGGCTTTAGTCAAGATGGAGGGAATTATGAACAGTTCCAAATACCAGTCACTTTTGGCCTAAAATCTTCAGGCATCAGCTAGAAAGCAGAAGATGAAGAGGAGTTTCATCTTTCAGCACGACAATGACCCCAAGCATACATCCAAATCAACATAAGAATGGCTTCACCAGAAGAAAATTAAAGTTTTGGAATGGCCCAGCCAGAGCCCAGACCTAAGTCCAATAGAAAATCTGTGGGGTGAGCTAAAGAGGGCTGTGCATAAGAGATGCCCTCATAATCAGATTTGGAGCACTTTTGCAAGGAAGACTGGGAAAATATTGTCAAGTCAAGATGTGCCATGCTGTTAGACTCCTACCCAAGAAGACTGAATGCTGTAATTAAATCAAAAGGTGCCTCAACAAAGTATTAGTTTAAGGGTGTGCTCACACAGCAAAGTATTAGTTTAAGGGTGTGCACACATGCAACCAGCGTATTGTATGTTTTTTTTATTTTTTATATTTTTTCACCTAACAGATTTCTTTGTTTTTCAATTAAATTGTACAGGTTATAGGTCACATTAAAGGTGGGAAAAGTTTTGAAATTATCTATTGTGGTCTCATTTTTTTATATCACAAAAACCTGGCATTTTAACAGGGGTGTGTAAACTTTTTATATCCACATTCAAAAAGAATGAATGGAAAAGGTGGTGTTTTTTTTTTAAATTCAGGAATACTGGAGATGTGGAGTATTCTCTTTTCTCTGGTACTGTGTGATCTAGGGGTTTGTATATTAAAATTATTGGTGGTGAGGAATGCAGGAGAGCTAGCCCACTGCAAAAAAAAAAAAAAAAAAAAAAAAAAACAACAAAAAAAAATTGTATATAAAATATGTTCACTTACATTGATTTTTAATTCTCATAAAGATACACATACAAACACACACACACACACACACACACACACACACACACACACACACACACACACACACACACACACTTATGGGTCACTATCATAACACTGAAAACTCTTAACAGTGAAACCCATTAGGTTGAACCCATTTCACTGGAAACTCATAACAATGAAAAGTGTAGAACTGTATAGAATTGTGTAACATGTATGTGATGGTGTCATTTCTTATCATAGCAGTTATTAGGGAAGTGAGTCTAGATCAGTATGTGTAAATTGCAATGGTCACCATCGTGTTTTACTCCCAGATCTGTAGATGTCAGTATTTGCTCTTAAGCACGGATTTGCCAAGTGTGGTGTTGTTTTCTTTTCTCCGTGGGTGTGTGATCATGAAGTTAGTATTTATAAGTTAGGAGAGTATGGGTGGAGCAGAGTGCCCCCCCCCCCAAAAAAAAAACATGTTTTAGGACATATTTACTGTGAGGAATTTTTTCAGTGTTATAAGTTTTCAGTGTTACGAGTTTTCAGTGTTACGATTTTTCAGTGTTATGAGTTTTCAGTGATATGGGTTCGATCTTATGAGTTTCTGTGTTATGACATAGACCATATACATATATAAACACAAGCACACACACATATACATATATATAAAATATTTTTGACAATGTCTGCCTTGCCTACACCTCAGGAGTCCTATTTTACGAATCTAGCCATTGAGTCAGAAATCAAATGTGAGTTCAACTGAAGTGATATGAGTTTTGTGAAATATGACAGTTTACTGACATTTTCCTGAATATAAAAATGATCTCAAATGGATTTTGTGATAAGTTAAAAGAAAGTTGTAAATAGGGAAAACCCTGCAGAGGTTTGCTTAGCTTGATATTACTTAGACCCAGACATCATAGGATTAGTGCATGATGATGATCTGTGTAAGACCCAGACTAATATAAATTTTTAAGTAAACTGAAAGAACTCACGTGAGCTGATCTGAACTGTATCAGTACCTGTGAGAAAACAGCCAACGCTTGCTGGAATGAATTGCTATGAAGTTACATTCTGTATTGCCATGCTGGAATAAAGTGTTCTTAAGTCACTTTATGCGTTAACTCTTCCTTTAGTGGAACAATGCTTACCATACATTTTCATTTTAATGAAAGCATTTTGATTCAAGGAAAAAATATTCTGATAGCAATGGGTTCATAACTCTTGTGGGCCTAGTATATGAATCAAGCAAATGCTTTGAGGAAAAAAGCCAACCTTATCAAAGAAGTCTATCTAGCTAGCTATCTGTCTGTGTATACGAACATGCTCCTGCCCATGCACACACACATACACATATGCATTGATCTGTCTGTGTGCATGTGGCTAGTACATGTACACACACACACACACACACACACACACACACACACACACACACACACACACACACACACACACACACACACACACCTGCACACTGGATATCACTGGCACACAATAGTATTATGTTTCAAGCATTACATTAGTTGGATGTCACAGATGAAAGTACATGCTAATTATATTTATATTAGAAAAAAAGGGTCTTATTAATGTTTCACCTCTTGTCTTACAGTCAAGGCACATGACTGCATTGTGCAGTTAAGTATGAGCTTTTACAGGGATCATAGTATCTCCACTTCAGATCATTCAGGTATGTTTTATTATGTAGATGTCTAGTCATTACTAAACCATTCCTTATTCATGCATTAGAAACAATGCTAACAGAAACAAGTTGTGAGTAAGGTCTGGCAGTTGTGCTTTGTTCTGCTACTTGCTGAAAAGTTACTAAATATGAAACCACCTTTATTAGCATTTGTTTCATTCCCAAAACAATTGAATTAATGAAAGGTTTTCCTTGTCACATTTGTGTAATTTGTTTAAATTGTGTAACTTAGATCTGCAGTACATATTTACTCTAGGATGCAACTATCCATGAATAAGTAATTTCTTCACTTATTTTTGACACATTAAGCAATAACTATGGTTTTCAATGTTATTATCATTGCTAATTATGTCTCATAGTTTAGGCATTGCCTTTTCCCCAACGAACCATGACAGTATATATTGATCTCATTATCATACCAGAATCTGAGTTTCTTGTTTACATGACGCAAAGCATAATTGTCAAAAGTTATTCAAACCTCTATTTATTTTGTCCACATGAAGTAAATTCCATATGCATATATAAGATAGCTGATATTTTTTCAAATCCTTCTGTTTCAAAAAAAATGCAGTGTCTTCCTAAGAAAATTGCAGCTGCATGCTTAATCTAAGTCTGTTGTCACCTGTGTGTAACTTTTCTCCATGTTATTTCTGTTGTCTGAAGTCAGAGTTATCATACATGTATATCAGATGAAGCTCAATAGCATATAGATTTATACTTCAAAGCCATTTATATAGATAGACAGGTAGATAGACAGACGGACAGATATTGTTAGAGCTGAGCCTGAGCAATCTGGTGCCCTGTGCAGCTCCTGTTCTGCAACCCCCTTCAACTCTAAGTTCAGGAGCAAATAGAGGATCTCTTCTCCTTTAGCAACTCTAGTAAACCACTTGCTACATAAGTTAAATACTGAACACAAAGTGCTGATGCATGTCAGTCCTGACTGCAGATGTATTATCGACATTCATTTTTAAATGCTGGTACTGCACTAACACCATCAGTATCTGTCAATCAGCTCCCTTAACTGTTTGCATCCAAAGTGGCTGCCACTTTCACCTCACAATAGCTACACCTTTTAATACTGTCCCTGTAATTTGGAAACATCCCTAACAGGACTGCACAAAGGATTTTACAGCGGTACAAATTTCCACAAGATGGGTCAAAGGTAATTATCAGTTAAGGTACAACATTTAGCACCTTGATTATTATGTGTTTTAGAAAGTTACTCAAGGAGATGACATTGCCTACAAAGAGCGATGTTTCACATGTACAAACACAGAAATCTTAAATTTTGTGCAGCAGCCTTTCACTAATTCATATTGTATGTATGTGAGTCCGAGCATTCATAACCTCAATTTTGGACACAACATGAATTGCTGTGACACACTTTAAATGGCTTGCCACAATGTCTCTATTAAGTTTATACACTGAAATAGGAGAGAAATTGGAGTGTCTGAAAGTCAGAAATGAAAAACAACAAGATTTTATGTTCTGGGATGAGTATATACCCATCTTAGTGGACTTATTTGGAGAATTCCTGGAAATTGCTGATATTTTTTAAGGGATGTCCTGGAGTTGGTGCAGACCTACTGTTGGGTGCATATTCATATGAGTGCCAGGGTTAATATAGGTTCATAGGTAGGTACTAGGCTATCTGCCTGAGGGCATTTATAAGCCTAGCCAGAGTGTGTCGGCTTTCGCCGCCCCATTGATTAATTAACTGACCCTCTGTCAAGCAGAGCCAATGAAGTGATCCCAGGAGTGTATTTCCTGTTACCTATCCACTCATCAAGGCTTCTCTTGAAGAGTGTTAGTGAGGGGCACTGTCTAATGTAGTTAGTAATTTTGTTCCAAAGCATGGGGAGTCTCTGTGACAGGATTCTATCCCTCCAGCATGTTCTATTTATTGTTGTGGCGAGGTTTAAGTCACTAGAGCGTGTGGCTAATAGTGAATAGTGACTTGGATTTCTTTAGGTGGAGCATGTCCATCAATTCTGAGTTGGACATGACTTTGTAAGTCAGGCAGTGATCATCTCTGAGTAAGCAATATGCCACTGAGTACAGCCGGAGTTTTTTCAGTCGAGCTGCATAGGGCATATGTTTGAGGCCAGTAATCCTCTTGGTGAGGTGTTTTTGTGGTCTTTCCAGCTGTTGGAAGTGTCTTGTGAGGTACATCCCAAATGGGGCATTGTACTCTATGATGGGTCTGATGAGTGATGAGTAGAGGGGCACTGTAACCTCTTTATTTCTAGATGCGAACCCCTTAGTAATTAGATGGGCCACATAGAAGGATTTCATTAGCTACTTTGGCAATATGATTGTCAAAGGAGAGATTACTATCTACCTGGGTCCCCAGATCTCTTATTACCTCTTCTGTATTAAGGGGCCTGCCACCTATGTGGTAATTCGTGGGTGTTTTATTTTTCTCAAACAGGATGACTATGCATTTTTTGGCATTTAGCTTGAGGCCATGACTTTGACACCAGGTGTCTGTCTCAGTAAGGCCTGTTTGAAGGATGTCCGTGTCAGTCTGTTTAGTACACTGTAGTGGCAGACATATTATACTGTTGTCATCATTCACAGTGTATGTCATTGTCAGAGTGGTTGTCAGACAGTAGCAAGAAATTCCACTACTGATCCAGCAGCATTTCTACAATTCAGGGCACTAACATGATGCAGTAAGCAACATTTGTATCCCTCAGTAGTTTAGGTACAGGCAATATGTATGCGGCAGTGCTACATATAAATACAGAATACATGAATTGCTCCAGACACACTGTGTTTCTGCATGGCATGGTCCTGTGCGCACATCATGGAAACATACTGTGGTGGCTGGTGACTTCAAATCAAATGGGGGCTGCAGGAGTCAGCTTAATAGGTGGGGCCAAAGGGATGGGTTGTGACCAACTAGAAAGGGGTGGAGCTATGCTCTAAACCTCAAAAACTGGAACTTTAATTAAATATGTTGCCCTGGGTGCCAAACTGTCCTTATGAGAGTCCAATCAAGACAAAATGAAGTGTAGAAGAAAAAAATATTTCAATACGTTTGTTACATGACAGCTTAATTAATATCTAGATGGAAACAAAAAGGTTGTGAGGCATGAAAAAATAAATTACTTTTTAAATACATTACTGGAATGCCAGTCAAAATCAAGTATGAAAGAATAATCAGCACTCAGCTCAAACCACTTCAACTTGCACTGCAGTTGTAATTATAATTTATATTCAGCTTTATAAAAGCACCAAGTAACATACTGAAAGTAGCAATCTCTGTAATACCCCCACTTGTAAAAATGTTTCTTATCCAAAAAAGACCTGCTTCCTGACAACAACTATTTACTTGTTTCATGGAGAAAACATGATCAAAGTGTAAAATGAACACCAAACAAGAAACTCAATATATGAATTGCTTAAAGGATTACTGCACAGGTTATGTACCACACATGATTGACATTCTGTTTAGTTTACGGGTAAAGCCTACAAAGATGAGCTTCTGAAAATACTGTAATCCTGTCCTTTATTACAACAACTTCCATATGCCTTTCAATACCCAAGGCTTACACATTATCTAGTTATGTAAATATTCTCTGCATGGCAACAACAAAAAGGCTTTCAATATTGGCAATTCATTAACAGTATGCTTATTAAAGCTTACTTGCATCTTACAATCTCAGACAAGCTTACCTGATAGTCATTAAAACATTGCTACTTAAACACAGAGCAACAGGCATTGCAACAACATGCATTTTCTGAATAATAAGGAACATAAAGCCAATCTCTTACTTTTTGCCTACACAAATCAAACTCAACCTCCATCCTAATTCTCTTACCCTTTAACATTACCATACCTTTTCCAACAATCTCCCCACCACTTTGATTCATATAGATGTAAATCATTTCAGCAGTTGTATGCATAAAACTCATTTCTACACTTTAACGTCTACTCACTGGCTGTATATAATTTCTTATTATTTTCCCTTTACACTGCATTGTACCTTTATTACCTGCTACAATATATGTGCTTAGGTAAATCTGTATATATATCCTCTTGGCAGTAGTTTGCATTGTGTGTATTTACTTATACATTATATGTATCATTGTATATGTACTTGTTATGTCTTAACTGTGGAGCTTTTCTACCTGGGTCTACACTGAAAAAGGCCCTTGTCCTAGATGGACCAACCCGGTCAAGAAATGTCAAATAAATAAATAATAAATAGAAAATGAATCAACGGTATAAAAATATGACAGAAAACCAGAACATTCTGCAAATCAAGGACAGATAAAAAGCCATTGTAGTACTTGTGTCTACCTTGGATGGGGGGATACTCTGCACACTTACACTGCATAACTGCTCCTTGCCTTGCTTGGACACATCCTGAGTCACTACATGGGGGAGTAGGGTACAACAAGTATGTCACAATTTGAAATGTCTCTGGCTGACGGTGATGGCCCTGACATATTTGTCACACCTCTCAACCTCAGAGCAAGAAATCTGGACAAAGCCATAAATAGAAGTGGGACAAAGGCCCAAAAATAAGGACAATTTTTAAATATTGCTCTTACAAACTTAGAAAGATAATAGAATAGCAGGTCTTGCATTAGTATGAATTTTCTGAAGGGTATGAAATCTGAAACTCAAATGTCTGTCATTATTTTCTAACTTCAGTCTTTAATGATTTGCCACTAATTTGCCAGAAAACCACACTTTTATGAAAAACGGACCAAAAATGTGATGCAAAAATATAAAATAGCCACACAATACAGCTGGGAACCCCTGTCAAAGAAGGGAGACTTTTTAATATTAGTACTGTTAAGTTGAGCAGCTTACAAAATAAGAGAATCTACATGCATTTCTGAAACAAAAGTAATCCATAACTCTGATCATTACAATTATTTATTAATTGTAAACCCTCCATGTTTTCTTCCAAAATTGCTATTTTGCAGAGGGATTATTAGGGGGTGAGCAACATTCTGAGCCAAAATCGGGGACAGTTGAGAGGTTTGGATACACCTAATTCTATAAAGTGATTTATTTGTGTGTGCCTCTCAACCTCTTAATGCAGGAAATCTGGACAAGGCCAAATATATAGGGAGAAAATACAAACAGTACTAAAAATTGCTCTTGTATAAACTTAGACAGTCGATAGAATAACAGGTCTTGCTTTAGCATGAATTTGTCTGAAGGGTATGAAGTCCTGAAACTCAATGTCTGTCATTATTTAGTGACTTTATTCCTAAATGATTTGCCAGAAAACCACAAATTTTATGAGGAACAAACCAAAAATAAGAAGCAAAAATCTATTAATTCTGTGAAAATCTGGACAGTTGAGAGGTAAAGTTCAGCCGGGGATGTATTTGAGTTTGCCTCCCTTCCCCCTCACAAAATCATGGTCAAATGGGGCCTTCCCCCTGCAGCCATTCCAATGTCTCATTACTTGGCTATTTCACCCCATTTACCATAAACACTGTAATGTGCATACTGCTTTACTTCTGTGATGATTTGTATTTCATTTAAAACTTTTATTTTACATTTTACAGCACAAACACTAATACACATCTGCTAAACAAAGCAATGCACTTTCACAATGAAAATAGACTTAGCATTAAAACTTCTCTGCCCTTGAAACTCACATTCATTGAAACATCATTGAAACCCACATTCAAAGAAAATACATCTAGCCAGTGGCAGATAAAGATTAACTTTGGGCTGTTTTCAAATCATAGGCCCCTTGCACATGAAACATACATGTGTTCTTTGATACACCTTCCTTGTTGTGTCTTTCGGCTTTTCCTGGTTAGGGGTCGCCACAGCGCGGAACTCTGGTCCGCTAATGATTGGCAGTAGATTTTTATGTGCTGGCTTGCCGGCCTAACGCACAACCTTCAATGAAGAAATGCCCATTCATGCATGTCGCCACACAGAAGACGCTCTAACTAAGAATGGAATGGGCAACGTCTAACTGTGAGGTGACAACGCTACCGCAGCACCACCACCGCTTGATACACTTTCCTAATTGTATTAAATTATATTCCTTGTATAATACAGTACAGTTGTTAAAGGGTGTCTTAAATGCGTTGTTTTGAACATTTGTCCAGTAAACAATTAAACAAAATGCATGCACCAGTAATGACAAAACTGCTCAATTCAGAACATTTCCATCATAAAAGTCTACTCAAACCTCGACATTTCACCAGTATCAGTAAAGATCCACAATCTCTTCAGAAGTAAAAGTCATCTAAATAATTCCACATTAAAAAAATCTGCAACTAGTGAAGTGGTTGCTGCTAGCAAACAACTTTATATTTCATTGTTTCATCTGCAAATAAAGTGCCTGTTGTCCTTGAGGAATAAATTGCCTATGTTACATTAAAAAAATGATAAGCTAGTAATATTGCAATAGCAAATGGATGGCAAACTGATAACAGGTTCATAGTTACTAGGTATCTCCACCAAAGAAGATATTCTCAGGACTGCAGCATCCACCCCCTTTAAAAGTACAATGCACTACAGTATCAGCAATGCATCAAAATACTGTGGGAGTAGAACTCACAGCCTTCTGCATCAAAACCAAGTACACTACCTGTTGTGCTATTAACAATGCAGACACTGCATAAGCAGCACTAAACTTCTCTTCCCCTGAAGCTCTCAGATTCTTGTAAAATCCACTTAAATCCACTCGACACTCAACTGTATATCTCAACTTTGCAGCACAAGAAATCTGGAAAGGGCAAAATTTATTGGGGGGGGGGGCAAAAGCCCAAAAAACAGGGCCACATTTTAAACATTGCTTGTATAATCTTGGAAAGTTGCTAGAATAAAATGCTGTGTTACCACCATGCATTTCACTGCCAAGTTTTGCACCCAGGATGCTGTCCACTACAGTCACAGCAACATGCCACTATGCCAAATCAGCTGTTTCTTGAAACACAGGAAGAGTGAAACTTAAATGGCTATCATTTAATGAATTTAGTTCTCACCATAGCTCTCAACCTCTTAGCACAAAACACCTGGACAAAGCCATTAATGGGGGAGTGCAGCCTCCAAACATATTCAGTGAATTCAGTTTTCACCATAGCTCTTAACCTCTTAGCACAAAAAAGCTGGACAAAGCCAATAATGGGAGAATACAGCCCCCAAAACAGGGACACATTTCTAATATTGATCATATAAACTTAGAAATTTTCTAGAATAAAAGGTTTTATGTTACCATGTACTTTCTGAAGAATATGAAGTCTGAAATTCAAATGCCTGTCATTATTTAGTGAATTCAAAAATCCAGAAAACCACAGATTGTATAGGGAACAGAACAGAACATAAATATGAGGCAAAAATTCACAAGTGGTGGTAGGTAGGGAATTCAGTCTCTTGCTACCTGCACCCAAGGTATATTATTTGAACCTGAGTTATTCTCTGGCCACCAGGTATATCCTTGGGTTTGAGCTTTTCCTGAGTTTCTCTCTAGCCACTAGGTATATTTAACTGGGGCATCTCATGCACACACACACACACACACACACACACACACCCACACACACTCACACACTCACACACACACACACACACACACACACACACACACACACACACACACACACACACACACACACACACACACTCTCACACACACACACACACACACACACACACACACACACACACATACACACACACACATGCTACCTGGGTTCAGAATCCATCCAGTTGAAACTCCTGCAGCAGTTCCAGCCCAGCCTGCAGATGTTGCAGTCCACTTCCAGTCCAAGTCCCATCTGTATTTCCCGTGAGAGCAGGCTCCAGCCTGAAGACATTGCAGTCTGATCCCCTTCCAGTCTATGTGGTTGTAACTGCATAGACTTCTGGGTATTTCTGTAAGTCTGATGCCTTCTTCTAATCTGGACTGGTTAAACAGCAGTCCAGATTCCTGCATGCATGTGTGCAGAGCTCCAGGACTGCCGAGCACACATGTGCGGAGTTCCGTGACTCGCTTTTCATTTTATTTTAATTTTCATTTTTCCTTTTATTTTCTTTTTTCTTCTTACAGCTGGGGGGCTGCAGTCCTACAGCCCAATAGCACAAGCCACCCCTGGAAACATACTACTTGTTCTTTAAAGCTAAATGTTCATGACCACTGTGGACATAGTGAAATTTGTGTCAGGGCCAATAGGGAACATGGACACCATCAGGATATAACTTTGGTGCAGTGCATTATACACCTACCACAGTGACAATAGTACTATTACTGGAAAAATGCAAATGCACTGTAGCCTTGGACATGTTCCCATTGCAGTGTTCACTGTCTCCACATATCCTAGTGGACGTATAAGCTACATCCATGGGACTCATGCAGTGGCACATTCCCTCGTGTCATGCAGTTGCTCAACAAAACAGGGGTGCCACACAACAACTGACTGCTGTAGGGATGCATTGGATGCCCCATGATAACTTTTTTTTATTTATTTATTTTATTTATTTATTTATTTTACATTTGTTAACTGAGAGAGTCCGACTGGATACATGTCCATTTTCAGTGGAGGCCCGGGGAGAAAAGCTCCACATGTCCATGACAACTGTCAATACACAGTCATGCTTAAACTGAAATTTAACAGCATTGTAATTTTATTATATGAAATAGTTAAATATTTAGTTTTCAAGATGACAAACAAGAGAAGGTTGGTTAGTTGAGAAGGCAAGTAGTTAGAGATTATATATTAGAGGGGAACAACATAGCTTTAGAGTGGGTAGGACACAAAACTCCATCCTTATAATTGAGTCTTATCGTTTGTTGAGAAGTGTATTTAGTCTGGATAGTGAAAGGCTCAGAATATTCTTCTTCTTGTGTCCACACATAGCAGACACATGACATACATGTCCAGTGTAAAAATGACAATAACAGCAATGGTCAATGATGGCAAGTAGAAATAGCATAGGGTACACCCAGTACTTACCAGTATCATACTGTTAGTGATATGCACTCACCTTCCTCCTGCTTCTTTCTTTTCAAATGATTCAGACAACACCACATCTAGCTCTGATTTGCTAAATATTGTTCAGCATCTGTTTGGAAATATAAAAACACAGGATACCTTACTTGTGTAGCCTGATGTATATCCTCCATTACAGCAGTATAAACCAATGCTGTGGACAGTATACCCACACTGTACCTCCCTAATTTATCCAGTATTGCTGCAACACTTCTTGCAGTGCTCTGCCTACTGTCTGAAGACATTTGGTTTTCTAAATCAACAGCTTCCTGTGTGGGATAAAGCACTACCCTGCCTTATAGTGTCACAGGATCCAGGTGAATGCCTGCTACATGACACATGAACATGAACCACCTTTGTTTACACTGGTGTGCACGCACAGGTCATGAGAATTTGTGTTAGATGAATGTCTGTACAAATAGTTGTAGTACTGCATCTTGCTGTACACAAAATATTTTTGTATTAACATGCAGAGGTCTGTATCCTTGTATGGCATCTGCATATTATGAACTCAAATAACTGTATGGCAATGTCTTTCTCCAGCCAGAAAAGCAGAAAATCTCTCTACCCATATAGTGGCCATGTCCCCATAAAAAATACCTATTTCACTGTCTAAGATACATATGCATATATGGTGTGTGTATGTATGTTTATAGATATATTCATATATACAATGTTATTCATGAATATACAAGTACATGCAGACTTGCATACAAGTCTGCATTCTTCCACACTTACAGATATGATGTCCCCATGCATGTAACAGACATGTGTCCAGGGCTGTCTTCTATATATCACATAAAGGCACATCACAGTGTATTTCCATGTGACTATCTGTACATGCTCATGTCAACATTTCTGCATACTATAAATTGCCATCTATAGATGAAGGTTGGTTTTATATTACAATGCAACAATTTCAAATATAAGGCTAAAATGTGTAATCATACTTGGCCCTGTTTGCATGGATCCACAGAAATAGTCATTTTAGCATTACATATACATGCATGCATGGGGTTATGATGTGAATATCCATTATATCATTCGGTCATACAGGTTATTGTGCACATAAATATTTATCCCACTACATGTCATAAGTGACAGAGAAACACATGCTCATGTCAATGGCACTGGCTAAATGACCACTGTTATACTTACAACTTAAAATACATGGATAATGTGGCCATGTGTGACATGCTGTTCAAGTGTTCATAACAGCACATTATGACTATGACTTCATTCTATATATTTCCATAGACACATTGATAATGTAACAATATACAGGTGATTAACATTTTTGTGAAATTACATCCATGTAAGTAAAAGCACACATCCATCAGTGCAGTCCCAAACAGATCCCATTCCCCTTTTGATGTGCAAACCTATACGACAGGAGATAAAAATGTATGGTGACAGGACAATGACACAGGTATGCTGCAGCCCAATATGTGCACAGCCATTGTCAAATGATGATAAATCATTTCTGCTCTGTTAACACCCAGTTCAAAAGGACTATGCATTATAAAGCTTCACAGTCAATATATCTGAGGTTGTCATCCTAGTCAGATTATATTCTGACTGGCAATATTTGGTTACAGTACTCTGATAATATATGCTAATGTTACAGTGCCAGGACCATGTTATGCACCTCAGAACTGTGCAGGCCTTCATATTAGTCTTCCAAATGTAATAGCTTATCAGTCCAAAAATGATCAAACTGAGCTGAAAGAATTATGAGATTGATACTGTTATGCTGAGTATGATCCTATGGTCACATATATTCATTTACTATGAGTACATTCACTGGACAGTTATGTACTGTGTTGCAGGTTTTGCTTGTCACAGATATCACATTAAAGCTATAATGACACACATAGGACCGCATCCCTGTTTAATTTTATTATAACTGAAGTGCATTTACTTGTATATGACTCACCTGTGTCTTTCCAAAATATGAGCATATATGCAACTCAATATGCTGGAAACATTACTGTATACTTTCTGTTGAACCACAGCATGTAACTAGGCATTAAACAAGCTAACTCTGAAGCACAATCGCAAGTGTATTGTATAACATGGTATGGCTGAAGTGTTTGTGGTACAGACTTTGTATTCTTTTAGCATCATATTGCAATATCACATTTCAACAACATATCAGCATTACATCATTATAAGTATTAAGAAACGTAACTTGGTATGTTCTGTAGTCCTCCAGTGGATTACATCTAATGGTTTTCAGTTTTATCAGTCAGTGATGGTCATTGTTCAGGTGTGCCTCTTGGATGGCCACCTGGTTGATCCACTTCCTCCATTGCAGATCCTGGGTGGTCTCTTCTGAACTGGTAGTCATAGGAAATGCTCTCTGAGGATTGCACAGTCTGGCTTCATATGCAACATAAATCTGGAGCATTAGCATAGCCTCCCTTAAGGTCCATTCTAATGCACAGATATGGCCCTACCTTATAAAACTTAATATTTCTTAATTGTCAGCAGTGCATTGATCTGTAAGCCACTTGCAATGGATTAGCTTGGGAATGTGTGTTTGGCAGGCATGTGGCAATACTATATCATTCATACACACCACTATATATACATAGATTCTGGCATTGTGATTACCTGTGAACAATGTATGTGTCAATCTGTGTTTAGGGTATATGCAGTGCTATGGTTTTGGTATGGTCACAAGTGGCCTCATCACATACTGGTGAATATTACATTTATACATAGGCTGCTAATTACACATGGGTAATTTGCATACATCTCAACCTGAAATCATAAAAAATCTGGAAAAGGCACGTGAAGAATCCATATGCTGATTAACATAAAATTTGGTTACATAATTATGTAACCCTGCCCACTCTAATGGATTTGTTGGGTACCAACTTTAAAATGCAAATTGAAGAACAGAAAAAATATTACACACAAAATAAACAGAACAATAGTGTTTTATTTAAATTAATATTTGGACTTGTATCAAAGTTTGAATTTGTGCAAACTACAAAACTAAAATACAAATTTCTTTTATAAAAATAAAATTAACTGCTTTAGTCTTCTATAGCCAGAAAATAAATGAGCTTGATTTAAACAAAGGAAATCAGCAGATAGGTAAGATTTACAGACTGAGCGCTTTTTGGCAAATGTAATCAGTTCCTTCAAAGCAGAGAAGTGTAGCAATTAACTGAATTCATATATCTGTAATAATATATGGATTTAGCTAACACTTGGAATACATTCAATATAATTTCTACAAAGCTCATTATTATGAAACAATATTGTCTATGGAAAATATTTAAGCAATCTATTGCAGAACTATCCATACAAAACATTACCCTGAAACACTTACATTTGGGTTCCTGAACTAACATTGCCTTTAGCTATTTTTTAAAAAATGATCATCTACAAATAAAGTCCCTCTTGCCCTTGAAGAATAAATTGCCTATGTTACATTAAAAAATGATAAGCTAATAATATTGCAATAGGGAATGGATGTCAAACTGCTAACACGTTCATAGTTACTTGGTACATTCTCAGGACTGCAGCATCCATCCCCTTTAAAAGTACAACAAAGTACAATACCAGCAATCCAGCTACACACTGTGGGAGTAGAACCCACAGCCTTCTGCATCAAAAGGAAGTATATTATCTGTTGTGCTACTAACAACACAAACAGATTTGGCATAAGCAGCACTAAACTTCTCTCACCATGAAGAACTATGCAGCACAAGAAATCTGGAAAAAGCCAAAATATATTGGGGGGAGCAAAGGCCCAAAACCAGGGACACATTTTAAACATTGCTTTTACAATCTTAGAAATTTGCTAGAATAAAATGTTTTGTGTTACCATGTATTTTCTGAAAGAAAGGAAGACTGAAACTTAGATGGCTATCATTATTTAGTGAATTCAGTTCTCACTGGTTTGCCAGAAAACCTCAAATTTTAAGAAGAGCAGGCCAAAAGTATGAGCCAAACATTCTAGACATTCTGTGAAACTTGGGACAGTTGATAACTATGGACTTAACTCCTTAAATCACAAGTGGTAGTATGGGTAGAGCATTTAGGCTCTTGTTCTTTGTACCTAAGGTACAGGGTTTGAGTCTGGGTAACCCTAACCACCAGTTATACTTAACTGGGACAGACAAACACAGCAAAATAAAGGTCAACATTTACATAATAGCCATATGGAATGCACACATAAATGCTGAGAAATGAAGGACAGAAATCAATGCTAGGTTGTGTTAAAAGAATTAAGTAAACAGTCCAAATGCCTGGGGTGGGCTTCCCAAATACACACGCATACCACTTACTTCAAATGCAAAGAAAAGGCAATGAGAAATGCTGTCTTAAAAGAATTAAGTAAACTGAATGCTGCTGTGCTGTGAATTGTGAATTAAACAGTCCAAATGCCCAGGGTGAACTTCCCCTCCTACCACTTTTTTTGCCTTACCTGGAGAAGACAAGCCAGGGAAAGAAAGAAGAAAGATGTGCTGTGCCTGAATAAGAAGTAGCTGTCTGTCTGCTTTGTGAAGTTGACGTCATCACGCGTGCACTACACATGATGACCCCAGGAAACAAATTTGTCCCAAAAAAAAAAAAAAACTTCAAAAAACCCTGGGAAATTCAGAAATTAACGGGGCCACATGGGAAATTGTGGCACCCCAATATTTTGCCCTCAAAACTATTTACTGAGGAAATCGGTATGGTTGAGAGGTATGATGGTTTGCACGGCAGTAGTCTCCATACATACATATTTTCATTGTCAGCAGTGTATGTAGGCTGTTATCATTGTCTTTTTCAGATACCTGGTCTAAGTATGAGGCAAGAGACCTTCACTGCCCAAGGGAATGGTTTCTTTACACAGAAACAATGATTGCATGGGAAAGAACTGATGGAACATGGTTGTGACAGGCTAAAGTGCCTTCACCTTTGGGAGGAAATTATTCATAATGCCAACACTGTTGGAGATCATGCGAGTAGCACACAGGTATATCTCCATCATGTAACCAATATGGTGGACCATGATGCATGGCATGAGGCCACAGGTGGTGGACCTCTTATAGGTTCATAGGTTCATAGGTTGGTACTAGGCTATCAGCCCTAGGGCCTATACAAGCATAGCCATATCAATTCCCTGGCTAATTCTTCCCACAATATTTACTCCCCTCGTCTTCCACCATTGATTGATACAGAGGAATTTTTTGTGACCCACTGGAATCAAGGTGGTGATCACTATAATCCTGGGTGCATTGAACTATATGTACGTACAACAGCACACATGTATGATAATGCAATTGGTATGTATTTGTCATAGATTACTAGTTTCCCTCACAGGGTAGGCCGGGTACACATACTGTATTTTCATCAAAGGTGAGGGAATTGTTCATTCACAGATCATATCATCTGAGGAATATGGACCAGGTAAAAAATTGACATTGTGTATAATTCACATATATCAGTTATGGCTACAATCTCAGCTAACCTCGCTTTCTTTAAAGGACCACATACACATCACCACAAATTGAAACTTCAGAACCTTCAAACCACAACAGCTCACAGCTCCAAATCAGGTGAGACAAAGGAGTTGCAAATAAATGCCAAACTTTATTGATAACAGTTAAGCACTTTCTTTTCCTTCAAGAGACTTCATCAGAACAAATTTCATTACAAACCCAGCCCTTAAATACCCTTGCTTAATGATGTCACGTGAATCACTTAATTACATCTTAAAAACACACTACATAATTTATCAAAAAATAAGTAAGTAAATAAATAAATGATTGAAATTCACTCATATTGTGTTTAACTAACATTGTAAAACATTTAAAATATTAAAACACATCTCATATGTAATTTAATTGTGCCTTATAGGGCACTTCAAACCATCTAGCCCATAATATGTTTTAATTTAAAAATACATGCAATATGAACTGCCTCATTTAATCCAGGAAAGTGGGTGGCATCCAACCTTAACTACCATCTCAATTCACTTGCATCCAAGTGCAAGTCTACTATTTTACCCTGGGGGTCCTTTACTATATGATCAATAGCCAAAAACTTAAATGAGTGTGTCCCATTGTGTTTAATATGTCTAAATAAAGCATTAGTTATTTTTCTTTTCTTTATGTCATAAAGATGTTCACTGATGCATGTCTTAAATGCTCTGGAGGTCTTTTCTACATAAAATGCCAAACATTTTTGACATTTAGCCAAATAAACCACATTAACACTACTACAATTGTAGTGTCGTTTTATAGAGCTAGAATTGTTTTTATTCAATTTAAACTGCTCTCCTGTTTCAAAAATGTGGTAACAATAATTGCACTTTCCACATTTTGTGTTACCTTTAGCTCTATTTGAAAGGCCATGTGCATTTTCATTATGCTCAAACATGATTTTAAGGGACCTATCCTTCCTATATACAATACAGGGGGGACACTTTCCAATTTTTGTCCCTACATTCAGGTCAAAAGCCAGGATTTCACAGTTATTGACAACCACCTGGGTGATACCCCCAGAATCCAGGTTAAAAGTAGTTAAAAACATGAATCCCGCTTCCTTTCCCCTGAGTCTATAATTAACAACGAGTTCACTTTGCGGCCTATGAGGCCCACCCAAAATTGGTACATAAATACTTTTGTACTTTTACCTATCACTTCCTTGGATAATTCTTCCAACAAATCCAGGGGATAGCCCCTTTTAACAAACATGTTAACTATAAAACTAATTTCATCATGAAAATGCTCATCATGACTAACCATCCTGGCAGCCCTTACCATTTGGCCTTTGATAATTGCTCTTTTTTGATGTAAAGGGTGCCAACTTTTAAATTCTAAATAGGAATTTGAAAAAGTTAGCTTTCTATATATCTTAGAATATAGGAGACCATTAATCTTATCAACATTCAACTCTATGTCTAAATATGTGATTTGTTCTTCACTAAAACAGTAGGTGAATTTTAAGAACTCACCTGATTTGGAGCTGTGAGCTGTTGTGGTTTGAAGGACCACTTACACATTCTGTTCTTGATCTCCTTGTCTCTCTTGCATACATCTGTTATTTATTCATCAACGTATTGATTGTTGCCTAGGGAGTTCTTAGTAACACCTTGCCTCTTTTTTTATATTTTGTAGGTCTGTCCTCCCCATCATCTTTTACTAACCTTGATATATAGGATGATATTGGTGACACATTCAACTCAGCATGTGGCAAGCAGGAGTCACTGGAGAGGGAGGATGTGCACATGCCATTGTTAGCCACAAACCTAGACAGCAACACTATTTCATGTCTACATGTCAGCCAAGTGCCACATTATGATTTTGATACCCTGGTGGGTGGAGATAAAATGATAGTGCATGTTCAGGGGTTACAACATGTTAGTCCAACTGCCAGTGAGACACAGAGCCAATGAACATGGCTGGCATACACAGGTGCTAGAAAGCAGCTTGCATGTATGCATAGATGTAGCTCTGAAGGTGTCTGCCTGTTATTGCAGTCACATGAAAGATTGCATCACTATATAGGTACAGCACAAATTGTTCTTCACTTAGCTGAAGAGTGTGTCACTCAACAAATATGTGTGTGTAATATGATCACCTTGGATACTGGCATACAGAACTATGAGCCACCACTGGTGACCAGATGCTGTCTAGGGTAGGCATTGCTCAGAGTATAGAGAGGGCCCTTTCAGCCCAACACATGCAAACTCACAGTATTACACAAGCCATGTAGGGACTGTCCAGACTTGTGCTCAGGTCATCAAGGGGTAAGATACTGTGCTACCATGGATGTGCCACCTATAACAATCAGTCCATTGCACAGTTCAGTGTATAAAATGCAGTAGGTGCAGCAGTTAACCATTCAGCTACCACATAGACTGTTTGTATCTGGCCATTCCCTAGCAGAGCTAATGTGCTCACGGTATATTTCCCCTAGTTAGTAAGGATGACTCTTTAGTACTGCTTCAGGAGAGTGCCAGACCCTCACCTGTGGATGTTGTCAGTGCATGCCATACATTTTTCCCTTGTAGTAATGATGATTGTTGTGTCTTCTACAACCCTTAGTGGATATATGTGGTAGTACATTTCTCTGATGCCACAACTCTAAAACACCTGCAGTATACAATTTACGTGTGTGTGTTGATGTTTTATATTGGTGGATGAATTTTCCCTCTACAATATACAAAGCAAGTTTCTACTACCCTGTCATCATGAATCAATGTATAATGTGTGCCATGCAATGGATACAAACACTTTATGTGCAATAACTACATGCATTCAAACTGCACACTATGTGCATCTCCTATCTAATTGATAGAATGTTCTTCAACGCCTGTGCACATGACACACCCATACATCTGTAATATGATATGTGCTATCAGAGTATATGGACATGCATGATATAGCAAACTCCTGTCATGCTGTGGATAGCATGTTTACTGTCATTCTACTAGTCTTGCAACATGTTCACTTCCCATCTGTCCTGCACATATACAGACCTCTGCATTGACTGCCCTGCACTCACACTCATTCACACTGGCCAGCTCCTATGTCTACTGCCCTGTCTTTCCCTAATTCTCCCTACACCTTATATATTATGGCTGTATATACAGTACCATTGATACCAATCCACTGATATATGTCAGTGGCAGTATGCATAGGCCTACCCATATCAGAGGTGATCTTTGTTATGCCAGCTGCTCATTGCTTTGCCTGTTGTGTACATGTCATTCTGGTGTATGGCTAGATATTGTATTTCTCCTGACCTGCATCATATGTTATGTCATCCTTGGCATCCTGGGGTTGACCATTATTTATTTGTGTCATACCTGTGGGTCTAACTGCTATACCCTATGAATGTCTTAGATGTTCTGTCTTGACCATATATATCCTCCTGCACAAATACCTAACAATGGTATCCTCTCTTGACAGCAAAGATGCATCCGTGTTTAGCATCCTGCATATCTGACAACTGACTACAGGCTGAGGAATGACCAACAATGATACAGGAACATAAAGTTATAGAGCGTCCCTGACATTGTGGTCCACCTGCTCTGACATTGTCGAATGGCCACCTAATTGTACATCATGTGACATCCTGCTTATACTGGCTCCTGACTGTATGCATGCTGTAAATCGTTCATCATTTACTGTTTACTCAGTACACTGTACATGTACAGTAAGACATAATATAAATGTGTGCTTGCATGATGACAGTATGTATTGGTCAAATAATTATAAACACTTTGTATGTTTTATTATAGTCAGATAACTTTTCATACTGAACATTATATGTTGCCTTCTAGACTACAGTGCATATGGCGTCCCATGGCTCAAAGTTGTAAACCAGACTTTACAGGGTTACTTGTTTTTGGTGATGGGGTCACAGTCATGGTCACCAGTGTCTTGGTGGTAACTCCACTATGTGCGATTGTTCAGCTAGTTGTGCTTGTTGTGGTTCTCATTAATCTATCTGAGAGTCTTGGGGTAGTTCCCTGACACTTTGGGCTGACTCCTCACTGTGCTTAGCTCTAAACATATTCTACAAAAATGCACAGAGGGTGGTCAACTGCACTGCATTCGCTGGTGAATACTCTAGTTCATCCTGTTTATATTCAGATACCTGAATCAAGCCATCAGCATGCAAAATACCTCTCAATGGTGTTACCCATTAAAATGTATGCTCTGTTATATACATCCTCAGCAGGCACAGCTGGGACTCAGTGGGTGACATGAGCCATAGATCCAGTGGACAAACACTGTCACTTGTTGTTGTCTTGCCTACAGTGCAAGCAGACCTACATTATAGTCACATACCTTTATGCCTATCTACTGGGTGGCCCACTGGTACAAGTCCACTTCTGTACTGTGTTGCAGGTAATCTCCATCCATATTTTATTTATTTTATTTTTTTATTTTACATTTGTTAACCGGGCTAGTCCAACTGGATACATGTCCATTTTCAGTGGAGGCCCGGGGAGAAAAGCTCCACTACATTCTACTAAAGCAAGTTAAAAAATAACACAAAATGCAGACATACAAAATTATACAATACTATAGAAACATACATTAAACCTGCTGCAAGTTATAAATGCATTACAGTTCAGTATGAGGCTTAGCAGGGAACAAAATTCAAATAAATAGCTAGGATACTCTATTTCAGCATTGGAAGAAGTTGACAAAAAAAATATAGATATATTTCTATTTAAAGAAAGAGTCACAGGGACACTTATGAAGAGGAGACTCTAGTGGGCTGGAACTGAGAAAAAGAAGTAAGGGGATGAAAGAAGCAGATGGCAGGAGGGAGAAAAAAATGGTTAGTCAGGGTTGTTACAAGAGCATAGCCAGTGATTGGAAAGGTAAAGTTTTAGTTTAGCTTTAAATAATGGGAGTGAAGTTATGGTAGTGAGGTCTTGAGGTAGTTGGTTCCATATTTTGCCAACTGAGTTGGAGAATGTGGAGTCACCTGCTGAGTTATTTGATTGGGAAGTTTGAATCAGTATCTTGTTAGAAGAGCGTAGGTTCTTCAGATTTTTGTAGGGTTGTATGAGAGAGGAGAGCATAGGAGAGTTGTCAGGGTGATAAAGGGCTTTATGGGCAATAGTAAGTTGGTAAGATTGTATTAGGTAGGGTAATTCTAGCCAGCCTAATTTTTTAAGATTAAGACAATGATGAGTCCTATAAGGAGAATCTGTAGCAAATCTAGCAATGTTGTTGTATGATGAAGCTAGTTTGTTGAGGTTATACTTAGAAAGGTTGGTGTAAATGGGAGAAGCATATAGTAGGGTAGAGATTAAGTGGGTTCTAGCTATGGTAGTTTTAGCTTTGGGAGTTAGGAAAGATTTGATTCTGTAGAGAGAACCAAGTTTTCTGTTGGTAGCTTTTATTGTAGAGTTGATATGAGTGTCAAATTTTAGTTGATTGTCAATAGTAATACCCAAGAGTTTAGTGGTTTGGTCTGGAGAGATGAGGGTACCATCATTGGATGTAAGTGTGAAGTTAATTGAAGGGGACATGTGAGTGGGTGCAAAGAGCAGGAGTTTGGTTTTCGTGGGGTTGAGGAGGAGACAATGACTAGAGAACCATTGCTCTATAGTTGTGAAGGTATTTTGTGTGAGAGTGTGCAGCTCAGTCTGTGTTGAGGCTGAGCAGATTATGGTTGTATCATCTGCATATTGAATGCAAGTTAATTGAGGAGTGGCTAGATGAAGGTCATTTATAAAAATGGAGAATAGCAGAGGACCTAAGATAGAGCCCTGAGGGACCCCTATAGAAGTTGGGAGGAGATCAGAGAGATGGTAATCCCAGAGTACTGCCTGTTTACGGTTATCCAGATAGGATACGAACCAGCTTAAGGCAAGACTGTCTAGAGAGAGGGATTTTAAATGATGGAGGAGAAGTTCGTGATTGACCATGTCAAAGGCTTTAGACAGGTCTACGAAGAATGCAGAAGAAGAAGTGTTATTGTTGCGGTTTTTGTTAATAGAGTCAATAAAGGATAGTAAGGCTGTGGTAGTACTATGGAATGGTCGAAACCCATGTTGACAATTAGCTAGGAGATTGTGGTTTAGTAGGTGATTAAGTAACTGTTTGTGGATGCATTTCTCCATTATTTTTGCGAGAGGAGATAGTAGCGCTATAGGGCGGAAGTTGGAATACTCAGTAGAGTCACCTCTTTTGAATAGAGGGATAATACGAGAGATTTTCCAGAGTGATGGAATAGTACTTTCTTTTACGGTCCTGTTGATCAGTATAGAGATGGGGTAGGCTACAGCTTTAGCACCTACTTGGAGGTATTCTGCTGGTAATTTGTCAGCTGAGGGGGTTGTGGGCTTTAGTTTTTGAAGCAAGGACAATATATAAGAGGTTGGTATAGGTTTTAGGTGAAATGGAGGGGGAGGGGAGCTTAGGGTTTGTAGTTTGGAGGTATCAGGGCTTTGTTGTCTAGCTAGCTTTAATATGGCTGAAGTAAAGAAGGTATTAAAAGCATTAGCTGTTTGTAGTGGGTCGTCAGGGTTTGAGCCTAGTGGATTTGGTGTGGCAACTTTGCCCGGGGATAACAGCATGTTAATAGCGGACCAAAATTTATGTGTTTGGTTAGGGGATGAATGTTGAAGCTGTGTATAAAAGTTATTTTTATCTTGTAGGATGGCTTTTTTTGTCACATTTCTTTGTTGTCTAAAAGTTAGGTGATCAGTTATGTTTTTTGTGGTTCGCCATTTAGCCCAAGCTTTGTTCCTGATAAGGATTAGTTTTTTAGTTTCTTTTGAGAGCCATTGGGCTGTTTTGGGTTTCATACGTATAGAACACATTGGGGCATGATGTTCTAGGATGTCTAGAAAAGTATTATTAAAGTAAGTAACAGCTTCATCTATAGGGAGAGATTTCAGGGGTGACCAGTTAACTTGCATAAGTTCATTATGAAACAGATTGGGGTCAAAGGATTTTTTGCTACGGCCTGTTCTGACTTGGATAGGGATAGCAACATTTGTTTTATGCCTGATAATATATGTTAGGGAGTGGTCACTGAGGTCATCTGGGAGAGTTCCTGTTGTATATTTTACTGTGGACTATTTGTTGATATCCAGTCAAGTATGGTTTCTTTATTATTAGGTTTGTTTATTCTTGTTGGGGAGTTAATGATTTGAGAGAAGCCATGTAGGTTAATAAGGGTGGTTGGGTTAGTATGTTTACATAAGTTCCAGTCAATATTAAAGTCTCCTAAAAGTATTGTTTCTTGTAGGAGGTTTAGTGAAAGCCAATTTAACAGGTCTTCTAATATAATAGGATTTTTACCTGGGGGAAGATAAGTACAGATAATATTAATTGTTTTGTGAGGGTTGAGGTGAAGTTTTGAAATAATGATTTCGGCATTTATATCAGATGGAAGGTTAAGATTTGCTTTACTTATTTGTAGTCCGGTTTTATAGAGGACTGCGATCCCACCACCTTTTTTGTTTAAGCGGTCTTGTCTAAGGATGTTGTAGCCTGGGGGAGTAATTTCATTATCCTTTATTGTAGGTTTGAGCCAGGTTTCAGTTAGACAGAGAATGTCAAACTGTTGAACATCTAGAAGAGCATGAATTAGTGGTATTTTGTTACAAATGCTACATATATTTAGTTGGGCAATAGATAGTGATTTGGGGGGTTTGGTTAATGGTGTTGGTTTTGTTCTGAATATGTGGCTATTAGACGATTGTGGGGATGGGTTAGGGCCAGGATTAGGGTGGATGTCTCCATCAATTAATGAGGACATTAGTATCGGGTTGTAAAATTGAGGAGGTTTACAGTGGTAGTTAACATGTTTTTTAAGGCTATGAATAAGGTATTTAATGTGAGAGAGACGGTGATATTTTGGTTGAAGGTAGGAAGTCTTGTAAGTGGCATTAAGATAGCTTATGGATAGAGGTAGAGGAGTTGCCAGGGTTTGTTTGAATGGGATTGTAAGTATAAAGGGTAGGAGTAGTTCGTAGGAGGTTAAAAGATAGGCAGAGGTGAGAGTAGTTAAGAGTGTTAATAGTAGCAAAGGTCTGTATTTGTTAGACATGATAAGAGATGCAGTAATAGAGTTGGAATAATTAGATAGAGGCAAATTGTCAGAAAGTAGGTTAGGTAGTTAGGTAGGGAAGGGAGGAGGCAGTATTAGAAGGGGGTGGAGACAAGTGCAAGATATGATTGGTTGTTAGAAGAGAGGGGTGTGCCTATGAGGGTATAAATGTACAGGTGCCAAGGGCGGGTGGAATTTGGGGGCAGGGAGGGGAGCGGAGTGAGCCAGAGGCTTAACGGAGCGGGAAGACACAAAAGAGTAGTGAGGCCCAGAAAAAACAATCTGTGAGCTGTGGAAACAGCAGGTAGGTTTGTAACAGATATAAAGGTATATTCTGTGTAATGAAAAGTAATGAAGATGTACAGGTTTGTAGCAGTAGAATATACTAGAAGGTAGGTTAGGCAGGGTCAAGAGAAAAGAAAATGTGAAGCAGTGAGAGAGAGGATACAGGTGCAGAACAAAGGTATTTGAGGGTTAAGAGGTAAGCCAAAAGGGAGCAACCCAGGTAATAGTAGGATGCCACCTGGTGGCCAAAAGGGATAAGTATCAGAGTTATGCAGGTAAGAAAGAGGTGAGAGAGGTAAGGAGTTAGGAAACAGTAGCTATAAATCACAGTAGTAGCTTTGAGGAGAAAATAAAATGGGAGACTAGATTAGAATGGGGAGAAGACAGGGGCTATTGGCTGCTGGCAGTCCTGGGCAGGTAGCTGGACTAGGATATACAGGTCAGAGTTTATGGATGACACACATAAGAATAACATACTTTCACAGTCTGTTTTGGAAGATGTCTTTAAGATGAGGGATGGGGTTTAGTAGGCAGAGTTCAGGTCTTCCCGGAGGGCAGAGTCAGATAGTGTCAGTAGTACAGGGTCCACCTAGCAAATTTCACAGTCTGTTTTGGAAGATGTCTTTAAGATGAGGGATGGGGTTTAGTAGGCAGAGTTCAGGTCTTCCCGGAGGGCAGAGTCAGATAGTGTTGGTAGTACAGGGTCCACCTAGCAAATTTCACAGTCTGTTTTGGAAGATGTCTTTAAGATGAGGGATGGGGCTTAGTAGGCAGAGTTCAGGTCTTCCCGGAGGGCAGAGTCAGATAGTGTCGGTAGTACAGGGTCCACCTAGAAAATTTCACAGTCTGTTTTGGAAGATGTCTTTAAGATGAGGGATGGGGTTTAGTAGGCAGAGTTCAGGTCTTCCTGGAGGGCAGAGTCAGATAGTGTCGGTAGTACAGGGTCCACCTAGCAAATTTCACAGTCTGTTTTGGAAGATGTCTTTAAGATGAGGGATGGGGTTTAGTAGGCAGCGTTCAGGTCTTCCCGGAGGGCAGAGTCAGATAGTGTGGGTAGCACAGGGTCCACCTAGCAAATCTGAGTTTCCGTACAGTACCTGGTTCGGGACGCACAGCAGCCAAGCTGTTAACTAGAAAGGAAAGATGGAGGTATCATGTTTACTTCTGGGGTATGCTGCTATAAGGTGTATGATGAGGGCACCTGTTGAGAACAGTAAAAGACAGATGAGGAATATCACCCTTTGTAGTTATAATGCTGCTTAGCACCATCTTCAGGGATTGGTATGTGGGTAGAATCAATGACAACAAGGACCCTGGGAATCTAGCAATGGAGCACAACTGTTCTATAATGATCTGCCATTCATATGGTTTACTTGGGAAATGTATGTATTTCTGTGTCCTATGTAATGTGACTGCAAGGATGCATTCAAAAGCACAATATATTTTCCTTGGACATTCCACAGTAGGTTAGGATTAGTATAAGGGCTAATGTGTTTACCTCTCAGACACAAAGTACAGGGTTGGATTCTCACCTTTGAGGAGAATAGGCCAGGCTTAAAATGGGCCACAAGGGCAGGTAGTCTAGTGATTACCTATGAATTTATGGACCTATCCCAAGACATTGGCATACCTTTGTTTCTAGAGGTCTAGGGTTATCCCATATATGGGATGATGACGTATAAGAATGAACTAATCCCACCAACACTTTGTACTTGTTCTGTATGTAGCCTATATCCTTTCTGTTATTTCTTGGTGTTAGAATTTTCTTAACTGCCACATGGCACTATGCTATGCTGGCAATTTTCTGACCACTAGCTGCATTTGTAGGTCATCCTCTGACATTGGCTGCAGCATTCCTGCCTGCACAGCTGCAATTACAGTGATCTGCATTACAGTGCATGCACTGATACTATATTTCCTATTTTTTTTTTTTACCTTTTTAGGAGGCCTCCAGTGTATATTGCCAACAAACAAACAGTTGTGGCATCTGAAAGACAACCACAAGGCATTCTATAGCTATGTCAAGAATCTAAATGGCAATGCTCAGATCTGCTCTGAGCTACAACAGAATGGCATTAAATATACTGATTCCAAGGATATTGCCGATATCCTGGCAGATCGATTCAGTGCCAACCTCACCCCCCCTCTCATCCCCTACAGGGCCCATCTCAATACCAAAAGATTGCCAAATTCCAATAATAATGGCCACACAGGTAAAAAACACACTCTCCAAAGCTAAGAATACAGCATCCATGGGACCAGACGACATCCTGGGTTGTGTACTACATGAACTACAAAATTAACTGGCACCTCACATAAGTGTCATGTTTAATTATAGCCTCACCTCAGGCTTCATGCCTACTGAGTGGTGCACAGCTACAGTTATCCCAATCCACAAGGGGGGGGGGGTCCATATTGGATCCTGGGATCTACCATCCCATCAGTCTGACGAACCTGATCTGCAAGGCCATGGAATGCATTATCATGGAACTTATAAACAAAGACATTGGCAACCTTCAAACACTGGACCCCACTCAGCTTGGGTTCATGAAGGGCCGATCTTGTCTCCTGAACCTGATTGACTTCTTTGAATCAATCTCCAGAACTGTGGATGAGGGTAAGGCTGTCCACACAGCCTATCTGGACCTCACCAAGGTATTCGACACCATGCCCCACTCTACAATCATAGATAAACTTACTAAGCTGGGCATTAATCCCTACATCACTCGATGGGTTGCCAACTGGCTTACTGACAGAACCCACACTGTAATAGTAGCCAACTTGAAATCCAGCTCCAGACAAGTGACAAGTGGAGTACTTCAGGGTTCAGTCCTGGGACCGGTCTTGTTTCTACTTCTCTGAAGTACAGGCCAACACTAAGGGACTACAGATGACTGCAAACTGGGAGCCATTATTGAATCCCCAAATGATGTGTATATTCTACAAAAGGGCCTTACAGAAACAGGTGCTTGGTGCCAGAGCCATGGGCTCAAGCTCAATGCCAAGAAATGTATAGTTATCACCTTTGGGAAAAAACTTGTACCCGTGAATTACCACATAGGTGGCAGTACACTAAACACTGAAAGTGTGATAAGAGACTTAGGAAAACAGGTGGACAGTGGTTTCACCTTTGATAACCACATCGCCACAACAGTCAGGAAATCCTTCTATGTATCACACCTCATAACTAAGGGCTTTTCACCCAGAAAAAAGGAGATCATTGTCCCACTGTACTCATCCCTCATTAGACCCATTATAGAATACAACACCCCATTTGGTATGTACCTCTCAAGACATCTGCAACAACTGAAAAGGCTGCAGAAATACCTCTCCAAAAGAATCACAGGCCTAAAGCAGATGCTGACCATCTAAAAAAACTTCAGCTATACTCTGTCTCATATTGTCTACTCAGAGGCGATCTCTGCTTAACATACAAGACCATGTCAAACCCAGAGCTGTTGGACATGCTACACTTACAGAAATCTCAATCCCTCACAGCACAGGACAGGTTCCTGATCCAGAGACTCCTCAGACTCTGGAATAGACTGCCCATACATGTCAAGAAGAGCACCTCTTTGGCCCTCTTCCAAAGGAACCTTGACGATTGGATGGGAGATAGGAAATACACCCTGGGGATCACGTCAGTCACCCTGCTAGACAGGGGTCCAGGGAAGTAAATATTGTGGGAAGAAATAGCCAGGGAATTGTTATAGCTAGGCTTGTATAGGCCCTAGGGCCAATAGCCTAGTACCAACCTATGAACGTATGAACCTATGATGTGGTTTTACTGATGTTGCCATTTAGTGTGCCATTTTACATTAGCATGCGTGCCAAGTTACTATGTTTATGGATTTGCTTTTGCTGTCCATTTAGCATAACATTTTGCTTGTCCTGCTGCACTGTGTGCAACTTCCCTTTGTAATCTAGCCTATTATCTCTTTTTAAATAATAGCATTCCATACTTCCAAATCTGCTGTCTTCATCTTCCTGCACTGTTATGAGCAGCAAAGAAGACTAGGACATACTGTACATGATCATGAATTTGACGGTGCATATAGACAGCATTGTTAAGAGAGTTTTAACTGTTGTTAGAAAGACTCTTAGATGACTACAGAGGTTCATAGGTTCATAGGTTGATACTAGGTTATCTGCCCTAGGACATTTATAAGCCTAGCCAGAGTGTGTTTGGCTTTCACCACCCTTATAGGTTAGTTGACTGTGCCTCTGTATAGTAGGTCACAGAAGATAGCCCTTTTGAGGTTAGTTTACTGTGCCTCTGTCTAGTAGGGACACAGAAGAGATCCCAGGGGTAAACCTACGATCTCCCATCCACTCGTCAAGATTTATTTTGAAGAGGGTCATTGAGGGACTCTGCCTAACATGGATAGGGATTTTGTTCCAGAGTGAGGGGAGCCTCTGGGATATGAATTTGTCCCTCCAGCATGTTCTATTTGTTTCTGTGCTGAGGTTTAAGTCCCTGGAGCATGTAGCTCTAAGGGATTTGGATTTCCTGAGGTGGAGCATGTCCATTAATTCTGGGTTGGACATGGCTTTATACGTCAGGCACAGATCGCCTCTGAGTAGGCGGTAAGCAACTGAGTAGAGCTGGAGTTTCTTTAGCCTAACTGCGTAGGGCATCTGTTTGAGTCTCTTGATCCTCTTGGTGAGGTACTTTTGGGGTCTTTCCAGTTGCTGCAGGTGTCGGGTAAGGTACATCCCAAATGGGGCATTGTATTCAAGTATGGGCCTGATGAGTGATGAGTAGGAGGGCACAATGACCTCTCTTGATCTAGATGTGAACCCTTGCGTTATAAGGTGAGCTATATAGAAGGTCTTTCTAACCACTTTGGCAATGTGATTGTCAAAGGAGAGATTGCTATCTACTTGGGTCCCCAAATCCCTAATTACTTCTTCCATACTTAATGGATTACCACCTATGTGGTAATTTGTGGGCACTTTTGTTTTTCCCAAAGGGGAGGACTATGCAGTTTTTGGCATTTAGCTTTAGGCCATGGCTCTGGCACCAGTTATCCGTCTCTGTGAGACCCTTTTGGAGGATGCTTGTGTCAGTCGGTGAGTCGATTTTGGCACCCAGTTTGCAGTCATCTGCGAACTTGGTCAGCCATAGTCCTCCCATGTTAGCCTGTACCTCAGAGAAATATATACCGAACAAGAGAGGTCCCAGTACTGAGCCTTGTGGGACGCCACTTGTAACTGGTTTAGAGTCTGACATGGCACCTGCAATTCTGACCATGTGGGTTGTATTCCTGAGCCAGTTTGCAACCCATCTTGTGACATAGGGGTTGATATTTAAGCTGGTGAGCGAGCTTATTTATGATGCCCGAGTGGGGTATTGTGTCGAAGGCTTTTGCGAGGTCGAGGTAGGCTGTGTGGACTACCTTCCCTTCATCTATGGCCTTGGTGACTGTTTCAAAGAAGTCGACCAGGTGCAAGAGGCAATATCTGCCCTTAACAAAGCCGAATCGGGTAAGATCCAGTGTTTGGAGGTTCCCAATGTCTTTGTTTATGAGTTTCATGATGATACGCTCCATAGCTTTGCAGACCAGGCTAATCAGGCTTATAAGGTGATAGTTTCCGGGGTCTGTTGTGGCACCACCTTTGTGGAGTAGAACCACTGTTGCTGTACACCATTCCTTGGGTACATATCCTGTAGTAAGGCTGAGATTGAACAGCGACTTTATGTGAGGGTTCAGTTCTTCTTGGAGTTTGTGTAAGACGCAGCCCGGGACACCGTCCGGTCCCATTGATGCTGTGTTTTTTGCTTTGGAGAGGGCAGCTCTCACCTGTGCATCTGTGATGTCAGGGAGGCTACACTCTGTTGGGATAGACATTTGCTCTTTTGGGGGGAAGGGGGGGAGAAGTTTGCACTGAACCTGTCTTCCAGGATGTTGGCAATGTCTGTGGGTTCAGTGTATTTTTTGTCATTTTGAACTAACTCAGAGCATATCTGGGAGTTGCCGCCCAGGTTCCTGACATAACTAAAGAAGGCCTTGTGATTATCTTTAGCATCTTGTGCAAATTTTCTTTCGAAGCTGGCCTTAGATGATTTTATGAGGGATCGTAGTTTCTTGCTAGTACTGATCAGAGATGCCTTCCCTTTTTGGGATTTTGCTCTATCATGTAGTAGCTTCCTCCTTCTGTTGTATAACTTATTTATGGCTGGGGTCCACCAGACTGGTCTCCTGCCTTTGGAGGAATGAGTCTTGGTTTTATTTGGGATAGCATGATCCATGCATTCCTGTGGGTGTCCATAGAAAGCATTTGTAAAGGGGTCTGCGGTTTGGGCCGTATTTTCCACTGGCCCAGGGGCTTTGAAGGATTCCACCTCGGTTTTGAGAAGGGTGAAGTTTGCTTTTGAGAAGTTCTTCACCGTGGTTTCCTTGGCTGGGGGTGGGGATGGATATGGATGTCCAGTGAGATTAATTTATGGTCAGATCTTACCAATGAGGGGTATACCTCTGGTATGGAACATAGATTCCCCATGTTGGTGATGATCAGGTCCAATACGTTTTCCCCTCTTGTGAGAGTGGTGTAGTTGTTCCATAGCATTTGAGTTTATAAATTCTAGTAACCGTTGGGTGAGGGTGTTGGGACTTGAGTAGTGCTCCCAGTCTATGTATGGGTAGTTGAAGTCACCCAATATAATGGTGTTTGGAGAGACGTTCATATTCTCCAGTGTTCTCAGGAAAGCCGAGTGGGGTTCCTGAGTTTGGGAGGGTGGTCTGTGGCAGGCAACAAACTGAAAGGCAGTTTTGCCCACTTAAAGCTCTGGAATGATACTTTGTAGCTGAAACAGACTAATGGTATGTTTGCTCTTCTTTTAGTTAACTTTTTCTTGTATGATACGAGGATTAATTTACAGTAAAAATAGATTATGTATGTATGCAAGTATGTGTGTATGTATACGTGCATGTGTTGTGCGTATTATGCATGTATGCATGGATGAATTATGTATTTATTTATTTGGTAACTGTGGTAGAGCACTGATCCACATGGACCTTTTACAGACTCAGCCTGACAGCATTGTCTGCGTAAGTGATTCAATGTTCAGTGGCACAAAAGCCCTGATTGCAGCACATGTCACCTGGCTTCAAAGCTAATGACTCAGATGCTCATGGAAATGTCTGGGGAGAGTGATAGTAAGTGGATGACACCAGTCTGCTCATCCTGACAATATATTGGCACCACATTCCTTTACATGATTGACAGCTGGCAGTTGCCAGTATCTTAACAAGTGCAGCACAAGGGCATTGGGCATATACAAAGAATTCATGCCATAAAGACCTTTCTGTGGGACCATCATTTTGACTTGATGCTGCAGGGACATGGGACAGTAGTACCATACAGGAATCCCAAATAGCTGCCTGGGTCATAGCCCATCACAGTGATAAAAGTCAGCAAAACTGAATAAGAAGGATTTTTTTCTTCACTTAGGCATGAATAAACATGATTGTGATTTGCTGGACTTTCTCAGCTGCACCCTGTTTTTTTTTCATTAAGTCTGTCTAATAGAGTCATTGACTGGATACACATTTTTTACCTCCCTACATGAAATGTATTGCATTACAAAGGGAGGTAAAATGATTTAATTGTATTAGAAATGTATGCTTACCTGCTGTATTGGGGACTTTTTAAAATGGACAATTTGTCAACAACATTCAAAGAGTGGATCTAACTGCAACTGTCTCCTTCATTATCTGACATAACCTCTTTCCACTCACAAAGCCCATAAAAGCGAAGAATTGCCAATTCCTGAATGTAACTAGACATATTTATGTCTAGAATCCATTCTAAGCTTCAACAACTTATCCGAAGATGAAAAAATGCAATGAGGAACACTCAGCAGCATTAATGCAGCATGGTACTCTGAAGCAGAGGTTGAGGGGAGGTTGTTGGGAAGTGTGCAAAAGACTGATATAGTGGGAAACACTGGGGCACTGAGTCATGTCACATTGCTGCCAAGACAGCCCAGTAACAAAGAATGAAGCCGCTCTAACAATGCAGCATATTTGGTACCCTGTTTGTAGTTGAAGAAATAGGACTAACTGCAAAGGTCAAATCACAACTGTTTCAAACAAATTAGGCCAGGTAACAAGCTTAGTGTGAAAAATACCTGTTTTCTGAAAAAGTCTACAGTTTGATCAGTAGAACATCTAAACCAAGCAAGTTTCCTTCTATATTTCTTCACATAGTTTTTTTTCTGTTTTACATCCTCACTTTGAACATATTCCCATTATTTACAGGCATCTGAATAATGTGAAAATTAAGCAATACCCAGTGTGAATCTGAATGTCAGTTACGAATATATACAGAAATGTTTCATATCTACTATGTGCGTGGAGCTTATTTTGTTCTCGGTACTTCATATGCAGGTTTGCAGTGCCTCCTGTAGCATGCTTTTTTCAATCCATTTGGTGCTTGGAATATGTTGTTTACAGTGTTATACCATTCTTCTTCAGGTTAAACTATCATATTTATAGCACTTTCCCCATGTTGTATATCAGTGCCATACCTTTATGTTATGTGGATTCTGTTTTGTTATATTGAAAACTTTAGAAAAACTCATATTGCCTAAAAATGGCATTGTCTAGTTGCCCAAGGATTTAGCTAATATATGAAAACCTTGGGAGATAGGTCCAGGCCTTCCCTGGCAAAACAGCTAGGACTCTCAACTATCTCTTCCCAGGCTGATATATACTGTAACCTGCCAGAATGACCTCAAATGTTAATCCAATTGTTGAAGTCAATAATCTTTTCTTTGTATTACAGCAACATTCGTGGTGATAGCAGAATGCTGTTCAAGTCTAGGTACTTACCAGCCTCAGACACATATTCCAAAAGCTTTAGAATGTCTGTCTTCATATAATCCACAGAATGTCTCATGTCATTCACACCCACGTGCACTATGATTATCACATGTGAACTTGTCCTTTATGGACAGATGCAGTCTGTAAAATGACTCAGGGCTCCAACACCCAAAGACTCACTGCCCTGATACTACCCCATCCCATATCTGGGGAATTAAGGTATCATTAGCAGCAGCCCCCTTCTTCCCATTTTTTCTACATGGGTTCGGGGTATCGTGTTAACTGTCACTAACTCTCTTGATTCAGTACCACACTCCTGCCTTCTTCAACACTCATGCTTGACTGTCGCAGATCTTCTTTCACACAATCCATCCACCTCTTTGCTGGGCATCCTGACTTCCTCTTTACTTTCTTCCTGTCTGTCCCAAATCTTCCTCACCAGATTGTCTTGTTTTTCTACACGTGTGCCCAAACTACGGTAATCTGTTCTCTTTGATCTTTTCTGCAATTGGAGCTACTTTGGCTTCTGCTCTTATGTCCTCATTTCTTTACCTGTCCCACAGTGTGCATCCTACCACCTTTCTCAGGCACTTCATTTCCATCACCTCTAGCTTCTTCAACTGCTCTGCCTTTATTGCCCAGGTTTATTTTCCATACAGTAGTACTGGTTGCACCACTGTCTTTGTATACCTTACTTTTCAGCTTCTTTGGCATTTTTCTGTAATAGACTACACCTGATAGTCTATGCCAGTTGCTTGCAGCCCCTCTGAGTCTAGGTTTGACCTCTTCATTCAGACTACCATTCTCAACCACCCATCCCAAATACTTGAAGCTGTTTACCTATTCCACTATCTTCCCTTCTATCTCTATTCTCAGCTTCTTCTGATTTGCCCAGTTTGCTGCCTTTACCACCATCTCATCTGTGCTTAGTTTCATCCCATGTGCCTTCAGATTTGCATTCCATTCTCCTATCCTTTGCTGAAGTTCTAGCTCAGAATCTGCCCGTACTGCCACGTTGTCTGCATACAGTAGCTTTGTTGATCTGTTCCCTCCAACCTGTTTGCTAATGTAGTCCATCACCAGTGTGAGCAGCAGTGGGCACAGTGCTGAAACCTGGTGCACACCCACTCCCACTGGGAACCACTCTCTGAGGCCGAACACTGTTTGTACTTGAGTTACTGGGTCCTTGTACATAGCCTGCACTAATTCTACCAATGTTTCTGGGACTTCAAACCACTGCAGTACTGCCCAGATCTGCTTTTTTGGGACCTTGTCATATGCTTTCTCCAAGTCTAGGAATGGCCAGTTGGATTCGCTCCTCATCTCTAGCTTCTTCTCAAGTATCTGTCTCAATGCAAACATTGGGTCAATTTTGCTGCATCCTGATCAGTATCTGAACTGCACACCTCCCATCTTACATTCTACTGCTCTGCGTATCCATTTATCAATCACCATCTCCAGAACTTTCATGCAGTGTGGTAGGTGTTTGATGTCTCTATACTGCCTACAGTTCTGGATGTTCCCTTTGTTCTTGTACACTGGCATGAGTATGCTTATTCTCCAGTCATCTGGGATACACCTTTCTCTCCACACTGCTATTAGTACCCTGAGGATCCATTTCTCCCCTATCTCACCCAGCATTTTATCATATCTGCTGTGACCTCATCTGAGCCTGTCGATTTCTCTGACTTCATCTTCCTTAGTGCTGTTCTTACTTCTTCAAGGTGGGCTCCTCATAGTTTCTTTGTGCCCCTTACTGAGTCACTTTCCAGAAGTTTGTAGAATGCCTCCAATGCCCTATTTTTTGCTATTGCAACTTCTTTCTTAGCTTCTTTGTTAGCCAACCAGTAGTTCTTCCTAACCTGGTCAGTCTTTTCTATCTCCCACTTCTTCCTGCTCTCCTTCTTTCTTTTGATGACTTCCCGGACTTCTGCATTCCACTACCAGCTTTCCTTATGTACCTTATTTCCATACCTGGCCCAGCCACATATCTTTTCTGCAGTCATAACACGTGGTGTTTTTAGGCACTGCCACTCTTCTTCAACCCCACCTATTTCCTCCTCTTCTTGGGGTGCTAGAGCCCCGAGTAATTCCTTGAACTGCTGTACTTTCTCTCCGGTAAACTTCCAGGTCTTCAGCCTGGACTCTGTTGACCTTAGAGCCTTCTCTGACCACTGCTTACAGCTGATTATGGCAACTAGTCTTTTATGCTATGGGCCGACTGTTTCACTGGGGATGACTTTGCAATCATGGATTCTACCCCAGTGATTTTTCCTTATTAGAAGGAAGTCTACCTAAGTTGCATGTTGGCTACTTTTTGTATGTGATCTTGTGACTGTTTCTCTTTCTGAACCATGTGTTGTTTACTATCAAGTCATTTGACAGACAGAAGTGTAGAATGGCTTCTTCTTTATTCCTGTTGCCCTACCCATGTGGACCAAGGCAGTCCTTATATCCTGTTCTGTCTGTCCCAATATGTGCATTCAAGTCACCCATTATCAACACCAATTCATGTTTTCCTGCTTTATCTAGTAGGTCCTGCAATTGCTGTCTTAATGCACTCTTTTCCTCACTATCACAACCCTGCTGTGGGGCATAGGCTGAGATTATGAATACTGCCCTATCATTACACTGGAGTCTGATTGCCATGAGTCTGCATTAATTCTGATGCTATCCCTCACTGCCTTCTCTCTCAACACAATTCATACACCATTTCTAGCCTGTCCCCCATCTGAGTAGCAGAGTCTGGATCCCAGGCCAAGTGGCTTTGATACACTGCCCTTCCATCTCATCTCTTGGATACATAGGATGTTCAGCCTCCTCCATATCATCATGTCATCCACCTCCAAGCAGCATCCTGTCAGTGAACCTACATTAAGGAAAGCAATTCTCAGTTCATGTTTGGCAGGTTGGTTGGTTTTACATCCAGCTTTCACTCAACAGAGCTATCCCAGGTAACCCAGGCTGGGCAACTAGACACTGGCCAGCCAGTAGCTTACTGGCCCAGGGCTGCTGAGCTTTATGGCAGGCACACACTGGCCAATAGGGGCACATATACCCCTCCCACTGTTTGAAAGGGTCCCCTGGCGTAGGTCAGAGTAGGCTGGGTCCTCAACCCACTTATCACCAGTAACTAACCATGCCCATTTTTGGTGACATTAGTCAACATGACTGAATCACCTAGAGCCATATTTTACACCATCGAGTGGCTAGCCCTGCCATAGGGCACCATGTAGAATCTGTGCTGCTGCCCACAGCTCCATCCATTGGTGAGTTTGAGATGGAAACACTCAGCATGTTTTTCAGAAATGGGAGAACCCCAAAAAGACACAGCGAGAACATGTAAACTCCAAACAGGCATTGGTCTGAGGTCAGGAATGAACCTTGTACCTTGTGCATGGGAGGTAAAGACCTTAACCATTAAGCCATCCGGTATAATGCCATCATGTCATGGGTGTTATTGTCGAGACTTGTAAAGGCTCTTTTGCCATTAGCCTAGTAACCACCCATGAATCTATGAACCTATGTAGTGGAATGACTTATGTGCATGTGTGATGTGATGAATTCTGGCACCTGATAAGCAACATACCATGAGCCTCTCCTTACACACCCTGGTAAGTGGTACATTGGAACTAAGAAATAAGGTCACTATGGAGTCACCTAGATATTGAATTATGTGAAGTTTTGCCTTTTGGGCTTTTGACTTGAGACAATGTATTTTGCTGATCTATTTTTTTATGGCGGGGGCTACCTGTATTGCTGATGTTTCTTGTTTCTTAGGTTACATTTAGGAGGTCTTTGTGGTTTAGATTGGTAACTTTAAGAACCTCAGCATATGTAGGTCTATGTGTTTGGTCTGAGCCATGTGTGATTGGTTTAGTATGGTGTTGTGTGGTACTGACAACCTGCTTATTATTACTAGTGGCTATGCGTGAGAGCTTTGAGCCCATAAATGTTATATAATACATCTCTTACATGCTGTGTCAGTTTTCTCAGTAGTAAATGGTTGACAGTAAACATGCGACAATTGCTGCATTGTCTCAGGATGCCCATTTCAACCAAGTGAATACAGAAACAGTTGGAAAGTGCAGATCTGTGGTTCCTGCTGCTTATGGAAAGCAACGGAAAGGAAAAAGTATTTAAACAGATAAAAGGGGTTAACTTTGCAAAATGATACCTTTGTAATTAATGTCAACAATCAATGAAAATGGTGAGGGAAGTAGTTTTATGGTCAAATGAACATTAGGGGCAGACAGCAAGAGAGACAATGAGTTCATAAGCACAAAACAATGCAGGGAGGGAGGGAGGGTTAGGATTTTTGGCCCCTTAGCCTTGTCTTAGATAACCTGAGATTAGTACTTGAGGGGAACTTTCCAACATCATTCACAAACCTACATTTGCTTGATAGAGCAGCTCTAAATCTTGCTCACTATTTATATACATACACACACACACATACACATATAGATAGATAGATAGATAGATAGATAGGCATACAGACAGACAGCAACAGATAGATAAATAGATAGATAGATAGATAGATAGATAGATAGATAGATAGATAGATAAACAGCTAGACAGATAGATAGATAGATAGATAGATAGATAGATAGATAGATAGATAGATAGATAGATTGATTGATAGATAGATAGATAAACAGCTAGACAGATAGATAGATAGATAGATAGATAGATAGATAGATAGATAGATAGATAGATAGATAGATAGACATACAGACAGACAGCGACAGATAGATAGATAGATAGATAGATAGATAGATAGATAGATAGATAAACAGATAGATAGATAGATAGATAGATAGATAGATAGATAGACAGACAGCGACAGATAGATAGATAGATAGATAGATAGATAGATAGATAGATAGATAGGTAGATAGACAGACAGAGATAGATAGATAGATAGATAGATAGATAGATAGATAGACAGACAGACAGATAGATAGATAGATAGATAGATAGATAGATAGATAGATAGATAGAGACATATAAACAGCTAGATAGATAGATAGATAGATAGATAGATAGATAGATAGATAGACAGATATATAGCTAGAGAGATAGATAGATAGATAGATAGATAGATAGATAGATAGATAGATAGACAGATAGATAAATAGACAGATAGACAGATAGATAGATATATAGACAGATAGATAAATAGACAGACAGATAGATAGATAGATAGATAGATAGATAGATAGATAGATAGATAGATAGATAGATAGATAGATCTGAGGGAGATCTGTGTTTGAGGGAAGCCTTCTAGCTTGTTTTTTTTTTCTTGTAACTAGCCAGTTTTCTAGTTTCAGCACTCAAATCTGTTTCTTTGATCTCAGCACTTGTTCAGAAAAAAAAAAAAAAAAAAAAAAAAAAAAAAAATTTCATCTGCTTTTACTGTACTTGTGTTTTTACCCACTTCTTTTTACTTTTGCATCATCTTAAAATACTCAATTGTATTTATTACTGCTTGGTGTAACTCATTCTAAGCCTTTTGGTTTAAACACTTGGGCTTCGGACCAGTTAGTTGTTTTGCACTGAGAGGTTTGTGGTCTGCACTGTTGTGGCAGAACAGGTAGCTTACATCCTTCTAGGTTGAGAACTGCTGATTGAGGGCTCAGTGTCTGTTATTCTAAAAGTGTATTAATTCTGGTTTAAGCACTTGGGCTTTCAAGCCAGTTATTTTACATTAAGAGGGTTCGTGGTCTGCACTCTTGTGGGAGGAGAGGCTGGACTCTGCCCTTCTGAGCTGGGAATTTCTGGTTAAAGGCTTATAGTGCATGCATATCTGAACTGTTTCTTACTGAAGTTGGTGCGCCTTGTTTGCTGTGGCATAGACTGGATTCGGGCCTGCTGGATCTAGCTTTGTTTGTGTAACTTGAGCACTAATCCAGACATTCTCTAAAGTATTCAATGGTATTTATTACTGCTTGGTTGTAACTTGATTAAAGTGTAGCTATCATTCAAGTCTTTTGGATTAAGCACTTGGGCTTCAGACCAGTTGTTTTACATTAGGAAGGTTTGTGGCAAGCACTGTGGTGGCAGGACAGGTAGCTTTCATCCTTCTAAGTTGGGAACTGCTGATTGAGAGCCCAGTGTCCAAGTGTATTAGTTCTGGTTTAGGCACTTGGGCTTCAGGCCAGTTATTTTACATTAAGAAGGTTCGTGGACTGCACTCTTGTGGGAGAAGAGGCTGGACTCTGCCCTTCTGAGCTGGGAATTTTCTGGTTAAAGGTTTATAGTGCCTGAATATTTGAACTGTATCTTACTGAAATTGGTTCACCTTGTTTGCTCTATCATAGACTAGATCCAGGCCTACTGAATCTAGCTTTGTTTATATACTTGTTGTTTGTTTGCTTGTTATTTCCTGGAAGCTAATTCACCTAATACAACTTCTCAGCGCTTCTGTGGATCACTAGTGATATCTGCATTGCTTACTGTACTTATTTCCTTGTTTCACTTGAAAGAAAGTTACTGTTTGTCGTTTTTGCATTTAGTTACTTGTATCACATTGCACTCAAGTTACCTGGCACTTGCTCACTAAAGCAATTATATAAGTCAGCACTAAAAATTAAAAGCACTACACCCTCACTCCCCACTGGCCCTTGTTTTCAATTAAGGATTTCCCAATATTATTCTAGCATGTCCAAAGGTCAGTTGTCAATCTCCTCTCCGGTCCAGCTGGTGAATCTGGGAATCTTGAGGCAATGTTATAACTGCCTCATGTACACAGACAACCCTCTCCTCCTCCCACATAACACAAATACTTGAGAGATGCAGCTATTTAGCCAAACTGGAGGCTGAGCTCTCTCAACTCAGGACTGGCAAGACCAGACAGGAGGAGAAGGCAACTACACACACCACAAAACCAGCCTCACATAATGCTACCACTCCACTGAATCAAACACATAAACACACAAAGACATACTCGGAGGCTCTGAGTAAAAATTTACCTAAACAGCAGAGGCCTCCAAAGCAGACACCCAAACAACTGCTACCTCAAGACACCCCAAAAGCAACACATAAACCACAAAAGCAGTGTGCAAAGCAGTCACAGCCCTTAAGGCCAAATACAACACCAAACATACTTGTCATAGGTGACTCCATAGTCAGACACACTGACGTCCCACTCACCAGGCTGAACAAGGAGAGGGTCACAGTAAGCTGCCTATCGGGCGCTAGAATCCGCCACATAACACAAGCACTCGGGTCACTCCACAGCAAGTACAAATATGACACAGTCATTGTCCATGCTGGTGTGAACGACCTGAGACGTACCTCCCTGGACTGCATGAAAAGAGACATAGAGGAGCTCTCTGATTATGTAGCCCAGGCAGGTATGACCCTAACCCTGAGCAGTATCCTTCCTTCACCAAGAATGATGCCACAATATAGAGACAAGATGATCAGCTTTAACAATTGGCTTAATGTCTGGTGTCATTCAAAGGGGATCCAGTGTCTGTCTGCCTGGGATGACATGCTTGACAAGCCACGCTGCTTCAAGGGACGGCTTGCACCTGTCACCCTGGGATTCGGATATTGGCTAAGGCTCTTGCCACCCCATAGTGCCTTTTTAGGCAAGGCTCAAATTCTAAACCTACCACCCTAGAAAACAAAATGGGAAGAAATTGAGGGTAATGCTGCTCAATGCCAGAAGTCTAAATCTCAAAATGCACGCACTCGAGGCCCTTCTCAGTATGGAGAACATCGATGTCTGTGCTGTAACTGAAACCTGGTTCAAGGCTCCTGAGAGCACCCGGCACTATTAGGTTTTACCTCATATCATGCGTTCCGGCCCCAAAACCGGACCACTCCACAAAAGGAGGGTGTATCCATATTCATAAAGGATACTCACACCTCCAGGTTGGTGGCAACGCATGAAGCTTGAAACCATCAAGGTGCAACTAACAATAGGCAAAACTGCTCTACAAATTGTAGCATGCTACAGGCCACCCTCTCAAACTCAGGAACCCCACACAGCCTTCCTGAAGACACTGGAGGGTATAAATGTATCTCCAAACACCATCATATTGGGTGACTTCAACTACCCGAATATAGACTGGGAACATTACTCAAGCCCTAACTTTCTAGCCCAACGGTTCCTGGAGTTCATAAATTCAAATGCCATGGAACAGCTAGTCACTGTTCCCACGAGAGGAGAAAATATACTAGATCTCATTGTCACAAACATGGGGACAAAATGCTCCACACCGGAAGTATATCCCTCATTGGTGAGATCTGATCATAAACTAATCTCACTGGAAATCCACATCCCGCCCCCACCCCAAACAAAAAGACCATAGTGAAGAACTTCTCTAAAGCAAACTTCACACTACTCAAGACTGGTGTGGTATCCTTCAAGGCCCCTGAGTGAGAGGAAACCACAACCGAAGCTGCGGAAGCCCTTACAAATGCCTTCTATGAACACCTCCAGGACTGCATGGATCAGGCAATCCCAAATAAAACCAAGACTCTTTCCACAAAGGGCAAACGACAAGTCTGGTGGACGCGAGCCATTAACAAACTTTACAATAAGAGGAGAAAGCTATTACATGATAGAACAAAATCCATAAAAGGGAAGTCACCCTGATCATTATTAGTAAAAATTACGAGCACTCATAAAATCAACTAAGGCCAATTTTGAGAGAAAAATTGCCATGGATTCAAAGGACAATCATAAGGCCTTTTTCAGCTATGTTAGGAACCTGGGTGGAAACTCACAGATATGCTCAGAATTAGTCCAAAATGATACAAAAATCACTGAACCCACAGACATTGCCAACATACTGGCAGACAGGTTCAGTGCAAACTTCACCCCTCTCCCCCTAAAGGAGAGATAACTATCCCAGCCGAGTGTAGCCTCCCGGACATCTCAAATGCGCAGGTGAAAGCTGCTCTCTCTAAAGCTAAAAACACAGCATCAATGTGTCGATGGTGTCCCCGGCTGTGTGCTACACGAGCTAAATGAGGAATTAAACCCGCACATAAGGCAGCTGTTTAATCTCAGCCTTACCACAGGATACGTGCCCAAGGAGTGGCGTACGGCAACTGTGGTCCCACTCCACAAAGGTGGCGCCTCTACGGACCCTGGTAATTACCGCCCCATAAGCTTAACAAGTCTAGTCTGCAAAGCTATGGAGAGGATCATAATGGAGCTCATAAACAAAGATATAGGGGACTTGCAGACATTGGACCCGACCCAGTTTGGCTTTGTCAAGGGAAGATCATGCCTTTTGAACTTGGTCGACTTCTTGAAATAGTCACCAAGGCCATTGATGAGGAAAGGCAGTCCATACAGCCTACCTTGACCTTGCAAAGGCTTTCGACACAATACCCCACTCGGGTATTGTAGAAAAACTACCAGCTTAAATGTAAACCCATATGTCACAAGATGGGTTGCAAACTGGCTTAAGGACAGAACCCACAGGGTTAGAGTTGCTGGCGCTGTGTCAGACTCCAAGCCGGTCACAAGTGGTGTCCCACAGGGCTCGGTCCTTGGCCCCTATTGTTTGGCATCTACTTCTCAGAAGTACAGGCCAACATGGGAGGACTTTGGCTGACAAAGTTTGCAGATGACTGCAAACTGGGCGCCATAGTGGAAAGTGCATCGGACACTGATATCCTTCAGAAGGGACTCATGGAAACAGATAGCTGGTGCCAGAGCCATGGCCTGAAGTTAAACGCCAAAAAATGTATAGTCATACCCTTCGGGAAAAACAAGGTAACCCCAAGCTACCATATAGGTGGCAATCCACTAAGCACAGAAGAGGTTATCAGGGACCTGGGGACCCAGGTTGACAGTGGCCTTTCTTTTGACACTCACATTGCTAAAGTGGTTAGAAAGACCTTCTACATTGCCCACCTGATCATGAAGGGATTCACATCCAGATCTAGTGAGGTCATTGTTCCCTGTACTCTTCACTTATCAGACCAATGATCGAGTACAATGCCCCATTCGGGATGTATCTCACCCGACATCTGCAGCAATTGGAGAGGCCCCAAAAGTTCCTCACCAAAAGGATAAAGGGACTCAAAATCTGTCATATGCTGCCAGATTGAAGAAACTCCAGCTCTATTCAGTCGCATACCGTTTGCTCAGAGGTGACATGTGCCTGACATACAAGGCCATGTCCAACCCGGAATTAATGGACATGCTCCACCTCAAAAAATCCAAATCCACCAAAACCACTAGAGCAAGCGACTTAAACCTTAGCACGGATATAAATAGGACGTGCTGGAGGGATAGATTTATCACTCAGAGACTCCCTATGCTGTGGAATAAAATCCCGGTCCATGTGAGGCAGAGCACCTCGCTGACTCTGTTCAAGAGAAATCTAGACCTGTGGATGGGAGATCGTAGGTTTACCCCGGGAATCATCTCTGGGTCACTGCTGGACAGAGGCACAACAAACTAATGGGCACAGTATTTTTTCATATAAGGGGTGGCGTAAGCCACAATAATTTGGGCTAGGCTTATAAATGCCTTAGGGCAGATAGCCTAGTATAAACCTATGAACCTATGAACCTATGATAGATAGATGAATAGATAGATAGATAGATAGATAGATAGATAGATAGATAGATAGATAGATAGATAGATAGATAGATAGATATGCATGTTAACCATTGTAGGAAGCATAACAGAAATATGATCTAACTCTAATATTTTGCTTCATTGGCCCAGATTGTAAGTGAAGTGATTTGTAGAGTGCCAGTGAATGTAGTACAGAGCTCAAATCCCCACAGGGCTGTATGCTTTCATCTGGCAGTTTGCGTAAAAAGCTTAAGCTCTGACTTGCTAATGAGATGCTTCCTGTTCAAGAAGTACAAGATTTGAATGGTGTCACCTTCATTTGCCTACCATGTGACACTGAATGCAGGAAATAATATGGAGGAAAAAGCACGTTTATCTGCCATGGACCAAGTAAGTAATTTAAGAACTAAATAATTGGAATTTCATACACTGAAGTACTAATTGATTTTGATTTCCTTTGACAAATTGGAGGGCCTTCAAGGAGCACAGAAAGAATAGATTGGAGGGCTGCCTTATCTATGATATGCATAGTAGTTGTAGCTAACCAGCTATCCAAATCTGCTCTTAGAATTTGAGGTCTTCAGCTCCTATGCGACTTTATATGAGCAAGACTCTTAATTAGACACTTTCACTATGTTGTCACTGGAATGGGGGTCATTCAGATGGTAAGCCAAGTTAATAGATAAAATGGGATTAAAAAATAGTATTAAAAAAGTAAAGACTTAAATCAAGATTCTGTTAGAAACCGTCGACTAACATCTATCAATTGGGCCTGTCAGAAGTAGGAAAACTGAACATGTTTGGAGGCTAACCAGTTATGCTCCATGGAATTCTACCAGCAGCTGATACCCATTTGTGTTACACAGTCTTAACAAGTTAACAGGTTGGGTTTGGAGGCATTCCTTCATCTTTGTGCAGTAGTGAAGGCCTGGACCAACATAAGGCTTTAGAGGATACCACAGGAATACAAGGAATTTCCTGCCCACTTTTTAGTAGAGTTCAAATGCTAGGCTTAAAGGAAGGTTCTGTAAAATAAATACTACATTGAGATAAAAATAGCAATCCTGTAAATAAGTGTTGTGATTCAACCTTCAGATTTCTGGTAATGTGACTGTACTCTGTACTGCCATTGGCCTGGGTGATAGCTGAAAAGAGTCTACAGACTAGCCTGCTTAGCCTGTTATCAAATGTGAAATAAATGAAAAATAAATACAAAAATAAAATCATTATCTCAAATAGCAACTTCAAATTATAGCAAGTTGCAAGATCTACAGAAAGAACACATCAGAGGTCTTTCTTTTTAAATATTTCTAGTGGCTACAGGAGTTGTAGCTAACTTAATACCAAGTATCCAAACTTCTACATTCCAGACACAACTCTGATAATACCAAAAAAAACAGAGGATGATTGAACTGTCTAATAAGGATAACGTCTGTAGTGGGGTGAATGTTATAATATATTTATTGCAAAGAAATTAGAATATTCAAGTCTACAGTGATGGAGAGAAGCACTTCTCAAAGGAAAACAGCTAAATCATTCACAAATAAAGCTAATTCACCAATGTGCTGACATCCTCCTACCCTGGACAAGGAGTTTCCAGCCGCTGTCACAAAGATGCAGCAAGTGATTTAATGAACAAACCATATGAAAAGGTATTAATGGGCAGCTTTAATAAACCTCCTATTATACCATTTTAGGGGCTGAAACAAAGGAGTCCAGTCCATCAGGATACTCCAATCAAGACGTTCAACCTACAAAGTAAATGCAATCCGCATGTATCTACACTGATCTCTGCACTGCAAGAGAGTGAGAGAGAGAAAAAAAAGGCAATGTCCCTCTAGCATACCTCCATCTGCTGAGAATCAGAGAGAACACCACCTCATACAGTACACCTATGGACAAATCCAGCCTAGTCCTTATGAATAAAAGCATTAGCGAATTTTTAAGCACAATTTCCAAAGCATTACAAAAAGCTTATAAAATATTATAGGCAGTATGATATAGTGGTAGCTCTCAGGGGACTGGAGGTCCAGTTTCATAACGTGAGATAGGAATGATGTAAGCAGTCATTCAATTTGAAGTAGAGTATGATTACATACTGTTTATGTCAAGACAACCATCTACAGGGGAGGTTTATGCATGTCTCAATGGATGGCTGCCACCTCTGGGTGCATTAGTTGACCATAGGTTAAAAATACAGGAAAACAATCCTCCTTATTTATTACAGTCCCATGTGCTTGCTTCCATTTGGAGCAAAGCAATCAGATGGGAGAATACTTCTTCACTTTTAACATCTAATGATACCAAATGGGTAATCTGCATGTACAATCTGGGTCATTTATTAGGAAGAGAAGCTGATTAATGTTAACACTTAAAGAGTTTCCTGAAAGCTTAAACTGCAGCCCAATAGGACACATTCAAATAAAAGAATAATCACCCTGCAATGTAAAAGAGAGCACCACAGCCTCTCTTCTTACACATTCAAAAAACAATCAAGTAGCAATTAGAAAAAAAACTTCACTAGCCATGACTAAGATATACTTTCTCAACCCCGACATTTCCCAATAGGAACATGAAGTACAAACATGTTAATGCAGCTTCAATGAAATTTCTTAAGCAGCTAGTATGCAAATCCTTATCCTGCTGGGAAAAAATACAGCCATGAGACAGTAAATTATGGTCCATAGATCAACAGAGAAAACTGTAACAGCAAAATAGGGTCAGAATACGACTACACTTACAAAGTGTTACAGGAACTGACAGAGAATTAAAAGGATACATAGCTGTATGGTAGTACAGTAAGACAGGAATTTTCACTATACTGGATTAAAAAGGTTAGTCAGACTTAAAGCCCAATGTGAAATGCAGTTGAATAAAGAGGTCTTTGATATAGCACCAAGCCAGAGTCATTCTGTCATTAAAGCATCATATTGAAAGAATAAAAAGAAAATATAATTTCAATTTCAAACAGATGTTGAAATATAAACTTTAAAACATCATTTAAAATGTTTGCAAAGAAGAAATTGAGATTTCAAAGGTTTATGACAATAGGGGTGTATGGACTGGGAAAAGGGACTGTCATGTTATTTTAAAAATGGGTATGGAAAAAATTTTACATATTTGAAGCTTTATAAATCTTGAAGGCAACAAAGGTGTTGCAAAATTCTGGGGGCAACCAAAAACATGTTTCTTTTGAGGGAAAGAAGGATATTTAATTAGTAACTGTGATAAAAAGAAATACTATAGATTTGGTAAAACACGTCAAGAAACAAAGACGTGAAAATGTTAACCTGAATAGTATAAATATAAAAAAAACACTGGTAATTTATGGATGGATTAGAAAGAAAACAATAATAAACAAAGTATGGTTATTCAAAGTAATGATAAAGAACAAAGCGAAAAAGTGGCGATGGAAATAAATGAATGCATAGAAGAAGAAAAAGGGAAGATCGTACAAAAATAATGAAGTACCAGAGCTATAGATAGAATCAGAAGCCAATGATGAAGAAGACATAAGTTGAAAATTATAAGAGTGGAAAATCTATCAGTAAAACAACAAAAGACAGAAGAAAGAAAATGAAAAGGCTGTAATATAAATGATAAGAAGAAAGGAAACCATTAACATATATGAATTTGAAGCAAGCAACACAGAAAGCAGAGGATATCCTCTCAATTAAGGAACAGAGAAAGGAATAACTTCAGAATTCATTCTGTTAATGTTAACAGTATGAAGAATATAACAAGAAGGATATCAATTTTAAACAAATGTGATATTATTATTTTTGAATATATAAGATTTCTGACTTATGAAGAAAGACTGCAAACACAAAGCATGTGAGATGGGTAAATAATGTGGAATATTGGAAATGAAAAGTGTTCAGGAATAGCAATACTATATAAGAGAATAATAAACATATTAGATGTAATATTAGTAAGAATAGGAAGATTAATAATTGTAGATTTAAGATGGCAAGAAAAGGGTTATAGAGTTATAGCTATTTATGTTTATGTGACATGAAAAGAAAGGGGATTCTTATTTCAAAAAAATATTAGATTATGTTGGTGCAAGTATGCATATTATAATTACAAGGGTTTTAACAGTGATTTAAGGGGGAATAAAAATGAAAGAGGAAAAGATGTAAAGAATGACTGTGCTTCTCAAACATTTTGGAAATATAGAGTATATTTTAGAGCATTTATTATAACTGTATTTGCCTTAATATTGCTACAACTCAAGTGCTCTAGGTTACACTGCATCTTAATTGTTTGTGTTTTTAGCTGCTTTTCTGTATATATAGACTTTTCTTTATATGTAAAATACAACTCTGACCCAAAGAAACCACCGACTGTGATTTACAAAGAAAGCAACAAAGTAAAACAAAATTTCTTTATTTTCTAAAGCTTCGGTGTTTCCACCTTCAAGGAATATCAAACAATAAAAAGATACAAAGCATGTACTCTTATATATATAAAAAACATTCAATTAACTTCACACACCCACTAATTAAACAAAAAATTTGTATCTTAAAGCAAACATTTCCAATTTAACTCATTGTTTAAACCAGTAGGTGTCATAGTTTTATACTTTAAAATAAAAATGCTCTCTTTATATAGTAACTTTTGTTTTAATACATTTTCATCATTGCCTAAACATTTCACAGTTTCTAAAACAGTACCCTGTAGCAAAGTCACATCACTGTTGTGAAACATCCTAAAGTTTAAAGCAATTATTTTGTCTTCTCTCTTGTTTTTAACATCTCTAACAGGTTCCATAAATCTGACACAGAATTCTCTCTTAGTTTTCCCTATATAATAAAGTCCACATGGACATTTAAGTGCATATATTACCCCTTTACTTCTGCATGTATATGTGTCGCTAGGTTCAAATTTAATCCCATTTATACTATTAAATGTATTGACAATATTTACACAAATACTGCATCTATTGCAGCATACTGTGCCCCATCTTAAACTTATCCTTGGTATATCTATTTTTGGCATATGAAATTTCCCATGAACAACCATATCCTTCAAGTTCCTGCCCCTTTTATAAGAAAAAATGGTTTATTAGGAAGAATATTTGCCAAAACTCTGTCTTCTAACAGATATTTCCAGTAATACTTTATCAGAATTTTCACTTCCTCACTTTTTACATTATACACAGATACATAATAAATCACATCTCTTTTTTCTTTATTTTGTTCATCAGCTCTTCTAATTTGATGCTTATTCCTTCCTCTATATCTGTTTTCATCCCTATACATACCTATTTCATTCCTTATTCTAATTTGGGCCTGTTTCAAAATGCCTGGGTCATAACCCCTTTGTAAGAACATATAATTTGTCCTTTCCATCTCCTTTATTAACTTGTTCTTCTCACTACACAGCCTAGAAACACGTACTAATTCACCATAAGGTAAAGCCTCCAACACGGGGGGGGGGGGGGTTGGCAACTTGAGGCATGTAAATATTGGTTACCGTCCATAAATTTCCTATGAATGTTGGACGAAATATTCCCATTTTCCATGCCTTCCAAAATAAGGTCTAAATACACCACCCTATTCCCTATCTAAAGTCCATCAAATGCTAGACCGAAAGGGTTCTTATGCATAACTGATATAAAGTTGTCTACTTCTTCTTTACCCCCTTCACGTATGAATATTAAATTGTCTATGAAACGGAAATAAAAATCTGCATATTTCTTCATAAAATCCAAATTAAATAAAAACCTTTTCTCAAAAAAAGACATAAAAAGGTTTGCATACATGGGGGCTGCCCCCATTGCTGTACCCTGTTTCTGTCTATATAACATATTATCAAAATAAAAATAGTTATTTTTTAAACAAAAATCTACCATATTGGTTACAAAACAAGCTAAAGGACTATCGCCCAAAAAATACCTTATCGCCTCCAAGCCATCTGTAGGTTGGATAGAGGTATATAAGCTCTTAACATCAATTACCAACCAATACCTATTCTTATTCCATATTAATGGAGAAATTTTATGTAAAAAGTCCACACTATATTTTATATAAACAGGGGATTTAAGGACATAGGGTAATAATATTTCATGTAATACTAAACCAATGTTATGCAAAAAATAATTACAAGTAGAAATAATAGGTCTTCCTGGAGGTTTGGCCAAACTTTTATGTATTTTAGGCAGACAGAAAAAAATGGCTATTTCACTTTTCCGATTAAATAATCTGTCCCTAATATCTTTTTCATTAAAATATCCTAATCTAACACTCCTATCCAACATTTTTTCAAACTCAACCACTGCTTGTTCATATTTGCTTTTATTACATTTTTCATATGCCTCAGTATTCTCCAAGTGTTCCATGCACATATTATGGTATTGTAATGCATTCATAATAACTATTTTATTCCCTTTATCTGAAGGTTTAATTACTATGTCCTTTCTGTCACTTAATATTCTCAAAGCTTGCCATTCCTTCAGAGTTAAATTATAAGACACTCTATTTTTGTTTGATAATACATTATCACAGATGTTCTCACATCCAAACCCTATCATGGAACCAAATTGTGCAATACGTTGATTAACAAAAGGTGGCATAAATGTATTAAACATTGGTTTATATGAAACATCAATCTTACAATAAGCATTAAGAGAAAGATTGCCATCATTGTTACCAACAGATTTTTCTTCGACATCTTCATTACAAGAAAAGAAACTATCGTCAGATTCATTAACAAGAGAAGAATTAGATACTACAATTTCACTCATGGAATCTGTAAAAAAGTGATATTTTAAATGTACTTTTCTTAGAAATCTAAATACCTCTTGCTTTACTACATGCCCCCGAGGTAACACAGTCGGTACAAACTTCAATCCCAAACTTAATAGAGAAACCTGTTCCTGCGTTAATTCACATTGGGATAGATTTAATACTAAAACTCGGTTCAGTACATACCTTATTTCCTGAACCTTTTATTATATTGTTGTCCATTCCTTTGCCATTGTTGGAAATCCGCCTGGTAACCTCTTTCCGAGTTACCGGCATGTATTCCAAAGTTTCTATACCATTTCTGTCTCTGTTGTCGCATAAATTCCAACACCCTGGATCAACTAATCCATTGTCCCACCAGGGGCTGCAATATCCTAGACCTGGTCATTACCAACATGGGAGATAATTTCTCCACACCAGTGGTCACCCCCTCATTGGTTGGGTCCGACCATAAGCAAATCACCCCTGACATCCACATCCCACCCCCACCCCCCAGTAAGGATACCTCCTTAAAAAACTTCTCCAAAGCCAACTTCATGCTACTGAAGTCAGAAGTAACAAACTTCATGACACCCACGCAGATGGGATCTGAAAGTTCAACTGCAGAATCTTACACTAAGGCACTGTATGAGCACATCTACTCGTGCATGAATCGTTCCATCCCAAATAGAACCAAGATGCTCTCCTCCAAAAAAAGGAAGCCAATCTGGTGGCCCCCTGCTATAAACAAGCTATACAACAAAAGGAAGAAACTGTTGCAGAAAATAGGAAAATCCCAGGATGCAAAAAACTCCATCACCATCCTCAGTAAGAAGCTGAGATCCCTCATAAAATCCTCAAAATCTAGTTACAAAAATAAAATTGCCAAAGATTCCAAAGACAACCACAAGGCATTCTATAGTTATGTCAAGAATCTAAATGGCAATGCTCAGATCTGCTCTGAGCTTCAACAGAATGGCATTAAATATACTGATCCCAAGGATATTGCCAATATCCTGGCAGATCGATTTAATGCCAACTTCACTCCCCCTCTCACCCCCTATATGACCCATCTCAATACCAAAAGATTGCCAAATTCCAGTAATCACGGCCACACAGGTAGAAACTGCACTCTCGAAAGCTACAAATATAGCATCCATGGGACCAGATGACATCCCAGGCTGTGTACTACATGAACTATAAAATGAACTGGCACCTCACCTAAGTGTCATGTTTAATCATAGCCTCACCTCAGGCTTCGTGCCCACTGAGTGGCGCACAGCTACAATTATTCCACTCCACAAGGGGGGATCCACCTTGGATCCCGGGAACTACCGTCCAATCAGTCTGATGAGCCTGATCTACAAGGGCATGGAACCCATTATTATGGAACTCATAAACAAAGACATTGGCAACCTTCAAACACTGGACCACACCCAGTTTGTGTTGTGAAGGGCCGATCTTGTCTCCTGAACCTGACTGACTTCTTCAAATCAGTCTCCAGAGCTGTGGATGAGGGTAAGGCAGCCCACACAGCCTATCTGGACCTTGCCAAGGCCTTTGACACCATCTCCCACTCTGGAAGATAGATAAACTTACTAAGCTGGGCATAAATCCCTACGTCACTTGATGGGTTGCCAACTGGCTTACTGACAGAACCCAGATTGTAAAAGTAGCTGACTCCAAATCCAGCTCCAGACAAGTGACAAGTGGAGTACCTCAGGGTTCAATCCTGGGACCATTCTTGATTGGCATCTACTTCTCTGAAGTACAGACCAATACTAAGGGACTCTGGCTAACAAAGTTCGCAGATGACTGCAAACTGGGAGCCATTATTGAACCCCCCAAATGATGCAGATATTCTACAAAAGGGCCTTACAGAAACAGATGCCTGGTGCCAGAGCCATGGGCTCAAGCTTAATTCCAAGAAATGTACAGTTATCCCCTTTGGAAAAAAACATGTACCCATTAATTACCACATAGATGGTAGTGCACTAAACATCGAAAGTGTGAGGAGAGACTTAGGGACACAGGTGGACAGTGGTCTCACTTTCCATAACCACATCGCCACAACAGTCAGGCAATCCTTCTATGTGGCACACCTCATTACTAAGGGCTTTTCATCCAGAAAAAGGAGGTCATTGTCCCACTGTACTCATCCCTCATTAGACCCATTATAGAGTATAATGCCCTGTTTGGTATGTACCTCACAAGACATCTGCAACAGCTGGAAAGGCCACAGAGATACCTCACTAAAAGAATCACAGGTCTAAAGCAGATGTCATATGCTGACCGTCTAAAAAAACTCCAGCTGTACGCTGTGGCATATCGTCTACTCAGAGGTGATCTCTGCTTAACATACAGGGCCATGTCAAACTCCTGAGCTGTTGGACACGCTCCACTTAAAGAAATCCCAATCCCTCAGAGCCACATGCTCCAGGGATCTAAACCTTGTCATCACAATGAACAAAACATGATGGAGGGATAGGTTCCTGACCAAGAGACACCCCATACTCTGGAATAGACTGCCCATACATGTCAAGCAGAGTGCCTCCTTGGCCCTCTTCAAAAGGAACCGTGATGATTGGATGGGAGATAGGAAATTCACCCCGGGAATCATGTCAGTCACCCTGCTAGACAGGGGACCAGGGAAGTAAATATTGTGGGAAGAAATATCCAGAAAATCATTTTGGCTAGGCTGGTATAGGCCCTAGGCCCAATAGCCTAGTACCAACCTATGAACCTATGAACCTATAAATGTGGAAACTGATTATATGGAACAGAAAATCATGGACATAAAAAAGGGTATTTTAAAAACTGAAATTGATTACTTTTTATTTTTAGAATGTGTATGTATAAGAGAAGAAAAAACTACAACAGGCTTTTCTGACTTCTTAGCAATATGGGTATAAATTAATCAAAATAAAGAACTTATAAAAACAGGAAAATATATAAAAAGAATAAACAAAAAGAATGGCATGGAGTGAAAAAGAAGGAAATAATTATTCAGTTATGGAATGATCATATTACTAAAAAATCATTTTACCATAGTTGGTGTGAATGGTGGATTACCTTTAAAAGAAAATATAAAGACGGCTATTAACATAAAAAAAAAAAATAAGAAAGAAAGAAAGAAAAACAGGAATATGTTTAAATAGTCAGAGAGGCAATAAAGAATGTAATGAATAATAATAGAGTATAATGTGAAAGAGAGGAATAGATATATAAGAGAAATCAAGATAAAAACAAAGAATTACTATATAAACAGATATTTTTACAAGGAAAAAACAATGGGCAGGATTCACGAAGCCTCCGTGTAAGAAATACATGGCTTACACGGAGGCTGCAGTTAAACGGTGTGATGTCAGCATGTCATGCATATGCATGAGGGCATGCTGAATCACACCGAAGGCTAACACGGTCCGTGGAAGACAGTAGGGGACGTGTCCGTAGGCCGAGCCCTGCAAGCGGACACGTCCCCAGAAGAGTAAAATTGCCCAAAGTAAACACCCATGACAGAGGCCATGGAAATGTGAATAAACACAACACAACACATGCCCCCACAGACTATGAACATAAAATATATAAATGAACATGTTATATATTTTTTTAAATCGTAAAGATGTTTGCCCGTGAGTGCGTTCATTTGCGTGGGTGTGCCCATAGCTTAGCCACAGTTAGCTGTCAGTGGAAAAGGATATAAGAACCAAATATGCAAAGTAAGCCAAGAAGCAATAGCGTAGCGGTAGAGACGTCAGCTGAAGAGCAGGCATTCATGGTTTGAGCCCCCACAACACCAATTTTTATTTTAGTAAAATTAGCATGAAACAAGTCCCTGACAAACATGTACACATATAAAATCATAGTTCATGTAAAATGTAATGAAATAGTCCATTTATTTTGAAGAAATGTGAGATAACAAAATAATAAAAATTGACAGATGTGCCTATAGCTGAGTTACAGTTTAGCAAGGTGAGTGCATCTGCCCGTAGGTGAGCAGTGGTTTAACAGGTACAAAATGAGTGCCCGTAGGTGAGCAGTGGTTTAACAGGTGCAAAATGAGTTCCCGTAGGTGAGCAGTGGTTTAACATGCTGAAACTGTGTGCCCCTAGCTGAGCTGAGTGTAATATGCGTGCTGATAGCCAAATGAGGCGTAAACCAGCGTACCCCGTTTGCGCGGAGCTGCGCACTGCGCCAACAAGCTAACCGACGGGCAACGTTGAGCAAGCCGTAACAAAACTGCCTTTACACAGACACACCCCTCAGCCTGTCTAGACAGTCATAAAAAATAAAAAGCAGTGGCCAGGTTCGAAACCAGGATACTATACACCATAGTCAAGGTACTGAACCACTAAGCCATGACAGCAGTAACTTTAAATGCGGTAATGGCAAATATATAGGAATGAATACAAAGTGGAGCATGACAAAGCAGGTTTTGTGAAGTTGATACAATTCCAAAATGGCCAATCACAGATATGTGCGGGAAAAACGGCCTATATAAGCCCCATAGGTGGGAATACAGAGCATAAACGATTGTAGAACTGACTTGCAGCCAGAATGACAGGAGTAGGTGAGGTTAGTTGCTTTCGAGCACAGAGGTGGGGCATTGAGAAGTCCAGATGCATGGTCTGGCTCCTAGTCCACAATCATGAGGCCCAACTCATGCAGGGCCAGGTCCTGTGGGGAGCATATAGGGCTGAGGCATGGGACCGGTTGGCTCATGATCTCACCAGTGCCACAGGGATTCCAAGGACTGGTGAGCAGGTTCATCACCACCATGCGGACCTGAAGAGATGCAAGCAGGACCAATTGAACCTTTGGATCCAGGAGGCCCGGCAAATGACCAATGCCCCACTACTGAGTAAGTTACATGTAATTATGTATGTAAGAAATTAAACTAGCTGATATTATGGAGATGTGTATTCCAATAGTACTTCATTTATATTACAGCTGCAGGTGTCCGTTCTGTGAACCGCAGAGCCTATGGCGATAGGCTGGTGCGGTTGCGCCACCAGGCAGGTCAGTAATCCTCTCCCAGTAACTGTAAAGAAATATAAAAGTATGACAGTTAGCAAAAGAGTGCAGTGTAATCACTAAGTAATAGAATCTGCAAGTAACAAGTGTAAGACTGTTTGCAAGTATTGCTTGATTACAAAAGTGTGTTGCAGTCTGTAATCCAAACAGAAAAATGAAAATGTCTGAAATAAAGTCTGAAATAAAGATGCCCGACCTGTAATATAATAGTACACAACCTGCAGCAGGCTAAAAATTACAGCTGCAGAAGATGAGCAAATCACATGTGTGAAATATACCCCTGTTGAAATACTGAAACATGACATAAGTGAGACTGCTGGAAAGGATTGTAATAACTACAGGTAAAACATGTCAATAAAGCCTACAAGTAAGTACCATCCTGAATAGTAAAATGAAAGCAAGTGAGAGAGTGTGAGAAAGTGTTATGAATCCACCAATAAAGTAGTAATAACCCCTGAATAAAGTATACTGCAGTCAGTACAGAATGAAATGCATGTGAGAAGCAAAACCAAACAGCGAAATCTGTTCAAAGTGTTGCTGCAGCTGGAATGTGTATCCCAAAATCTGGATATGTTGCTTTCAGTCTGCAATATGCAGATAGTATGATTGTCTGACATACCAAACATCCACAGTTGTCTATAGCTATATAAAGCAAATGTAGCAGGATGATGTAGCTGAACAAAGCCAGATATGAATGTGTATGAAGAACAATAAAATGTATATTGATGTAGCAGTAACAGTCCTATCCCCAAATTGAAGTAGTTATCATATAGGAAACTGTAGTTAGAACAGTAGTGTGTATATATGTGCAGCTATTAGAAATGTACAGCATATGTATTGGTATTCAAAGGTGTTAATATTATTTTCTTCACCCCACCCTATAACCACATATTACACCCCTGGACATTTGTCCTGTTGGGTCATAAATATTTGCATGCCCGTTGATGCATCTGCCCTGTTCATACATCCAAAGCTGGTGGCCTGTTGCCATCAATCATCCCTGCATGTTGTTGGACTGTGTATTGCTGTTCAAATTATGCATGTGTTATGCTCGCTGTTCAATGGTGTGAATATCTGGGTGTTTGGTTAATGGGAATACTAATGCATGCTGTTACAACTAATTGTGAATGGTATTATATGTTACTAACCCAAACTGTCATGACATAATGCAAAACATAGGATGACAGGGAAGGCGGGTTCCAGCGGACCCACCTCTCCCACCTCAGCTGGCGAGTGCACCTGGCACTAGTGCCCAGTCTGGACCCTCCTCCGGTGGCCCTGTGCCACCTGCGGGTGGAAGCACTGCAGGGGATGGGGCTCGTCCCCCTTCTGCAAGTGTGGCCGGAGGAGAACCACCACTCACCCTCCATAGTGTCCAGACTGTGGTGCGTAGGGAGATCCAGGACTCTGTTCTTGGGCCCCTACGCCAGCTTGAGGCAAAGGTGGCACACCTTACGGGCATGCCTGTTTCCCAGCCTACACAGCCCCCAGCACAGTCCCGTCCGGGCAGTGAAGGAACAGTGGCAACTGCCCATGGGTGGGGATATCAGTTCCACTGTTGTCATCTGTGGGCTCATGGGATCTGGATATCCAAACATCCGTCCCCGTCAATTGTGTAACCCCCCCCACACGTGTCATACACCGCCCCTGTATACATCTTGTTTGTTTTGTCTGTTCACCTACCCAACCTACCTCCCCAGCTATACTGACTTCCTTCACCTGACATACCACTCTCACCTGAAAAAAACAAAAACAAAAAGGGCACTCTGTACCCACAAAAAAATTATGCCCCATACAGAGCTGTCCATTCCACACACATGTCTGCTGGACATGGAAACTATCAATTACAATTGGCTGTACAACAAGTATTATTGTTGTCCTGACACCTCTCTCAGGGGTGGAAGGTTTCAAATGTCACACCAAATTAGATACATATGCACAGCTGTTGACAAATCCCAAGCTTGTTTCCCTACTGTCTTACCCTCTTTGTGACCCCTTTTTCACCACTTTCCTGTCTCCCCATTTTCATTTCTTTCAAAGAAAATAGCGCGGGTGTGCGCCAGAGTAAGCACTGTTAAGCGGTTGTAAGCGGGTGTGTGCGGAGCTAAACGCCAGTGCGCATGCGTGAGCTCCGCGCAAACCAGCCCTAACCCGGTTACAACTGCTTAAAAGTGCCTTAGTCACTCTGATTGACAGGTCCTGTAGTAATTTCAAAAGCAAAATACAATCCCACTGTCAGTCCCGAACCCAGGACCTTGGAAACAGTAGTCTGCATGACCTACCACTAAGCCATGACTCTTATACAAGAACATTGTGCTAAAATAAATATATCATGTAATAGTAGGAATGAATGTAAAGTGAATATAGGATGTGTAGTACACAAAGCATGTCATTTAGAATTACTGTCAAAACTAGTGGATTTCCATAATACTAGTGTGTGTGAACAGAAACAGCCATGCTAGTTGGTAGCTAGTAGGTAATAATGTCAGTTAATGTACATATATAAATGTATATATATATATATATATATATATATATATATATATATATGTGTGTGTGTATAGATATATGTCTATATATAGTTGTAGGTGTCATTGTGCATACACATTTACTACAGGGTACAGGAGAGAGGAATGGAGAAATGTGAATCTACAACACAGCCTGAATCATGAGAGAGATACTAACCTTTACACTCACAGAACAGTGTCCACAGCATACCAGCATGGTCCCCGCCCTTACAATCTGAAAGGGCAACGCCTATCTCACATACCCTTTTATAGCACTGTCCTGAAATCACAGTGAGAACTGCAATCAGTACACAACTGGCTGCATGCAATTAGCAAATGCTGGCTTACAATTGGTGCAGAGGCCATCACATGGACCTATGCAGATACCTACAAAAGCATCCTGTACTAACACTCCACACATGCAATACGTTCATTGCACTGTCTGGAAGCAGACAGAGGGAGGGAGACAGACAGAGACAGAGAATGAGAGAAAAAAAAAAAAAACACACGCTACACACTGAGTCTAAGCTGTCAGCAGTGACAGTAGCAAGCCGTGCCAGCAGTGCGGGATTATGACATACTGTATTCCTGCACCAGCCAGAATCAGCAGGAGAGGGCTGCACTGTGGCAAGACCTTGTCCGTAGGGTAAATGACATAGGCACGCATAATAGGACATATGAGCAGGTACAACATCATTGCAGTGATTTAATCAGAAATGTCCATCAGCGTGCGTCGGATATCCACAGGCAACAGGTTGCCACAGGAGGTGGGGTGGCCACACATCCCCCCCTCACCAGACTGGAGGGGCTACTCCTAAGTGTTGTGGCTCCAGCTCTGGAACAGCATCAGCAATACACCTGCATCATGATGGAGGCTGGATCCACACAGCAGCACGACATGGAGTGTGCAGGTAATATGCCATATGTACACTTGACTATTCTGTACACTGTTAGTTTATGCATGTGTAAGGTGTATCCGTGGTATGTAGCTGTCAACATAGTATGTAATTATGCATGTGTGATATTGGCAATATCAGCAGCTGACGTGTGAAAGGCAACTGGTGTACTACTGCACTGTATCATATTCAGTATCAATGGCACAGTTGTGCCCACTGACATTAATCTCCTCATTTCTGCAGGTCTCTCCTGGGTTACAGCAAGGCAGGCCATCCATGCTGGTGAGTGTGTTTAACAATACCTATAATAGTCCTGATTGTGCTAGTAATACTAGTGTAACTCAGTAGTGCTCTGTGTGTATACTGCGGGGTGTGCATGCGTGCATGTGTGCAGGTGTGCCTGTGTCCACGTGTGCATGTGTGCATGTGTGCCTGTGTCCATGTGTGCATGTGTGCATGTGTGCCTGTGTCCACGTGTGCATGTGTGCATGTGTCCACGTGTCCACGTGTGCATGTGTGCATGTGTGCATGTGTCCACGTGTGCATGTGTGCATGTGTGCATAAGTTCATCACTGGTAACATTGTGTGGACACTGTAAACTGTGTTTCCTGTCTTCCTCCCACAGGTTCTGGTGCTACTCTGGTGTCCTGCAACAGGGAACCTGAATCTGGTGTCACAGGTACTGGTAATGATGATATCTGTGTAATGGCACAGGAAGGTGTGTCAGGCTCTGCCATTGGTCAGCCAATTGACAGTACACAGCTGTCAACCCCATCATTGCACACAGTCATCCTGCCAGTACATCCTTTGTCACCATTGTCCCTAGGTGATGGACAGGATGCAGTGGGCATTGACCAGGGTAATGTGGTATCTGTGGCACATGCTTCCCCACACAGCAGCCATGGGCAGGGTCCTGCGATGGTACCACACAGACAGTTGCCCATGGGTTCTCGTGGGAGCATCCGTGGGCATACTGCCTCTGGCAGACATGCCCAAAGAGGTCTGTCAACCTCAGCTATGTTTCGGGCTGTCATGCAGGTACAGTCACGTATGGAAAGGTACACCAGACAGGGTCTGAGGGAGCTGAGAGCATGTCGCACAGCCATGACTGACAGTATGAGCGACATCGCGGATGCTATCCGTAATTTCACCGATGTCATAGACAGACGTTGTGGGGACATATTACAGCAGTTCCACAACCAAATGTCCATGAGCCAGGGCAATGGTGGGCAGTTGCGGCGTTGATGTGGCCGTATGCCAGCAACAGCAGCAGCTGGCAGTCGGCGAGGATGACAACAGGCCCACACACGCCCCCATAGTGCCAGCAGCAGCCCCAGCAATGCTGGGTCTGTGCTGTCATCGGAACGCCCCAGGAGACCACGTGCACGTGGCTCTGGACAGTCCCTACAGGGACCTGTGTCCAGTCAACACACTCCCACTTCTGATGACAGTACCCAGTCTGGCTTAGTACCGGATACTGTCCATAGCAACCCTGCCAGGCACAAGAACCGTGTCCATGCCCACAGACACTGATCTGTATGACCTGCCAGGTGCAGTCTGTGGCTGTCCACAAACCCCTGTATATGGCATCCATGAGGTGGAACTGTGTGTGTGCATACACACATGCAAAATGTTAACACCTAGGGCTACCACATACATGCAAACACTGCACCAACAGTGCCCCACCCTGTACTGCTGTCCCTCACAAACACACATACACACACATGTCAATTGGTGGTATCAGTGGCAGACTCAGGCATACCTAATTCACACCCTATGCATATGATGAAACTGTGCCACCTCCTGCAATCTCCAACATCAGTGCAGGAACAGGTAAACATGTTGCTGATGCACAGGGTGACTACATAGAAGTGTATTAGTAGTACCATGTTGGTAACAGTACAGTGTGCTGATATGACTGTGTGTATATCTCAGAATGCCTGATGCAGTAACCGTATGACTGTCCTGAATTGTTATCTGCACCCATAGTACATACCAAAGTGTAACAGCTGCACATTATTGCATACCGGTGGTAAGGATGTCAGCAGATAGCCACATACATGGGTAGCACAATGAGGAAGCTAATGCAAGTAGTGATATGCAATGATGGACGTGTACAGTAATGGTGGCAAGTTGCCCACAATGACTATGCAATGTGGATGTTTGCGCATGTTGATGTGTACAGTACCAATGTAATCCAAATCACAATTAACTATGACATAATATCAGTTCTACCATGGGCATCTGCGCTGTGCATTCCTGGGTACATGTTGATAGTGCCTACATATTTGCACTGTTACCTACTGTTAGTGTTACCCCTTCTTTATTGTACAATGGACTACTTCCAGCCCTGCTTACTGTAGCTTTGTTTGCATGCATGTTCGCTTGGGGTTCCCTGGAACACTGCTTCCACCTGCAATGCAGAGTTATAGTGTTTCTGTGGACTCCTAGTGACATCTGCATAGCGTACGATACGTATGTCAAGTTTACACATGACAGAACGTCACTGTCTGTCCTGTTCGCATGTACGTTGCCTGTGACACATTGCACATGTCTTACCTGGCATTTACCCACGTGTGCAGTCATATATGCCAGTGCTATGAAACAGTAGCAGTACACCCACACATACACACCTTCAGTATGTTGTTCCCCATTGGCCCTATGTGTTGGTACTCACCATGGCAATCACACTACTAGGGTAGCATGTGCAAAGGTAACCTGTGAATCACCTCTATGGTCCAGTTGTGGTTTATGTGAGTCATGTGGCAATGTCACAGCTGCCACATGTATGCAGTCAACCATCACCCTTGGCCAGGAACATACAACACATGTGTGGATGCCACCACATAGCCAATCTGGGGACTGAGCACTCTGAACCCAGTAATGCCATACCCTGTCAGGAGGCATGTCATACTACAGTGACTACAATACCAGTCAGACATAGACACGCACTGACAGCAAGCTGAACACACTGGGGCATACGTGGGGACTCAGAATAGCATCCTGCCTGAGCAGCACACACCTCTACAGCTGGCACACAGGCATATGTTACATCGGAACAGAGGACATGCCACACATGGCACACACATCCCGTGTGCCACACACTCACAGCCTGTAGGGCTACACAACACACCTGCTACAGATGTGTCAGGTACCTCTCTTGGCCGCTGCAGTGGGGTCCAACTCAATAGGCTGTACATGGTGAAGGTCACAGTGATATGCCTCTGGGGCACTATGGTCCACCACAAAACACATGCATACAGGTCAGTCAGAGGCATGGACACATATGACTCAGTCATTGTCCATGCCACTATGGATGACCTGAGACATACCTCCCTGGACTACATGATAGGGAACATAGAAGGGATCTCTCAGCATGTGGCACAGGCCAGTATGAGCCTGATCTTGGTTGCTATCATACCCTCACCAGGTATGCGACCACTATATGTAGGAAGGATGTTCTATGTCTACATTCTGCTCAGTCTCCAATGGCATTCATAGGGTATCCACCACTGTGAATGTGTGCTTACATGCTAGGGATGTGTGAGGGGAAACTTGCACGTGACACCCATGGCCCAATGTATATTGGTGAAGCCCCTTGATACACACATGCTGCCTAATGCTGCAGGACACGGATTACATAGCCACCTCCGGGGGTATCACACAGGATAGGACACTAACAGTGATGCTGCACAACACCAGCAGTGTACACCGCAAGATGCATGCACTGGATACTGTCCTCAGCACTGTGAACTGCAATGTCTGTGCAGTACCAGAGTCCTGATTCATGGCTCACAGGTGCAACCCATCACTGCCAGGTTATACCTCATACCATGCCTGTCATCCCCTACACATGTAACACACATGGACAGGGGGGTGGTATCCCAAGGCACCACAGATACACACACCTCCAGGTTGTTGGCACAGCACAAAGCACCAGGGCCTATTCATGTGCAGCTAACAGTGTGTCGGACTGCCATCTGGTTCATAGCCTGGCACACATAACCTTCCAATACACAGGAAACCCACCTATCCTCCATAACAACACTGGCAATATGACAGTCTCAAGAACTGTCTTTATATGGCTGGACTGCATCCAGCCAAACATTGTGCGTGAGCATTACTGTAGCTACAACACACTAGTTGAAGGGTTCCCAGCATGTGGTCACTGAATTTCAGTGGAATGACATGTTACCACTCCCACAACAGGTGGGAACTTGCAGCACCTGTACTTCGACTACTTGTAGACTATATGGCCCAGACCAGATGTGTATCCCCTGCTGTAGGTATTTTACCATATACACCCACACTGTATAGACACATACCGCATGCGGCCCCTGCACAGTAAGACACAGTCATATTGTTATGCATTGCAAATACCATTTATCCACTCGAGGCATGTGTCAGACATGGTAACTACTGCAGGTCACAGGTATTTATGTGTATGTGTCACACACATACATCATGTGTGCATTGCCATTGCTGGTTTAGGCAATGGCATGCATTGTTATGCACAAAGACCCACACAAGGTCATAATGTGTGACACAACAACACGTGGCAGTTGTGGGTTACCAAAACATACCTATCTGTACTCTGACAATGGTAATAGACCCAGTAGCAGAGTGCACTATTGGCATTACTGGCCAACTAGCCCTGTTTGGCTGTGCTGATAGTGTGGTGACATCCCCTGTGTTTACTGGGGGAATATGCAGCATCTGGAGTATTTGCCAAAAGGATCTGTTTTCTCACACTTGCATTTACACACACCCTACTACCCCCCCCACACACACACACTTGCCATTTGCAGGATTCATACCCCTACCTAACTAGGTCATGACACGTGAGAGAAATACATTAGCGAAGTGAACTATTCGGATTACTAGGAGGTTCCTATTCTCTGGCTGTACTTATAGGGTGCTGACATCATCAGTGTTTTGAAAGGGTAATGTGCATCAGGTAGTGTGATCTGCTGATTGCCAAAACTAACATGTTTTTTATACAGAATTGCACACACACAAACTCCCCACATCTAAACAAACACACATTTGCAGGTTTCAAACCCCTACCTAACTATGTTATGACACTTGAGAGTGACGCTGTAGCAGACTGCGCTATTTGGATTACTGGTAGGTGCCTTTTCGCCAGCTGTATGTATAGGGTGCTGACATCATCACTGTTTGGAAAGGGTAATGTTCATCATGTAGTGTGATCTCCTGATTGCAAAAAAGCACATGTTTTTCATACAGAATTACACACACACAAACTCCCCACATCCAAACACACACCCTTGCCATTTGCAGGTTTCAAACTCCTACCTAACCATATTATGACATTGAGAGAGACGCATTAGCGGGGTGCGCTATTCGAATTATTGGGAGGTTTGCCTTCTCCTGCTTTACTTCTAGTGTGCTGACATCATCCGTGCTGAGATAGGAGAATGTGCATCTTGTTGAATGCTTTCACAGTTGCCAAAAGGGACATCTCTCTCACACAGACTTGCACACACACTAACCCCCCTCCACACACACTGGGTAGTTGCAGGATTCAACCCCCTACCTAACTATATTATGACACTCGTAACAGATGCATTAGCAGAGCGCACTATTTGAATTACTGGGAGGTTTCCCTTCTCCTGCTGTACTTATAGGGTGCTGACATCATCCGTGCTGAGATAAAACGTGCATCCTGTAGAGTGCTTTCACAGTTGCCAAAAGGGACATCTCCCTCACACAGACTTGCACACACAGTAACCCCCCTCCACACACACTGGGCAGTTTCAGGATTCAAACCGCTACCTAACTATGTTATGACACTCATGACAGACGCATTAGCGGAGAGCGCTATTCGAATTATTGGGAGGTTTCTCTTCTCCTGCTGTACTTATAGGGTGCTGACATCATCCGTGCTGAGATAGGGGAATGTGCATCCTGTAGAGTGCTTTCACAGTTGCCAAAAGGGACATCTTCCTCACTCAGACTTGCACACACATCAACCCTGCTCACCCACACACACACACACACACACACACACACACACACACACACACACACACACACACACACACACACACTGAGCAATTGCATGGTTCGAACTCCTACCTACCTATATTATGACACTTGAGGGAGACACATTAGCAGAGCACACTAACTGAATTACTGGGCATCTGGTCTGCACCTGTAATATTTATAGGGTGCTGACATCTTTATTTCTACAGAGGTATGTACATCTAGTACTACCTGTCAGGTGGGGGATAGCATATATATGCATTTGAAGCCACCTACGTCAGGGTCAGATATGCACATCGCACTGGCAGGTTATGTTCTATACCATGCTTCATGACCACAGGACCTGTAACACACAACACAACCAGTCCAGAACACCACACCCACATCCAGGACACACACTTAGCTTCCATGGGAACAGTGCCGGGATATGCATGTGTTCACGTACACCATTCCAGTTGCTAACATCAGGTACAGGCATATTGTGTGTGAGAACTACTCAGGCCTCTACCACTTTACCCTACAGCCACTACAATTTGTGGGTCCATGTGCTATGGCAGAACCACACACCACAGCCACATGGGGGAATACATATTGCACCTATCCATCTGCAACATGGGTACTCACTGTTCCACACCAGAGGTAGACCACCATTGTTGATATCTGACCATACCCACCCTTCCCTGGACATCCATATCCCAACCCCACCCCCAGGCAAGGTTGTCACTGCACACAAACTGTATTTAGCACAAGCAGACTCTACACTTGTGAAGACTGGGGTGGACGACTTCAAAGGACCCATGCTGGGGGACTATACTGGCCACTCAGCATAATCCTTGACAATTGCATTCTATGAGCATGTGTATGGTTTGCATTGATCATGCTATCCCACATATACCCATGACTGCTCCACAACAAGACACCTGTCAGGTGTACACCAGCCATATATGAGCCGTCCAACAGACAGAGTGAGCTAATACATTGCAGAGCTGTAGCCCACAGAGGGAGGACATCTGTGAACAGTTCCGGCACGGCACTTCATTCACACATAATCATCACAACACTGTGTTGACAGTGGAATTGTCCAGACAATACAGATAGGGCTCCCCTCAGTCTGTTATTGACGGCCACTTACTGTTAGAGATCCTCAGCAACCCTCTTCCAGCACACACCAACAACATGACTGTGGCTTAGCACATTCAAACCCTGGGATCTCCACTGTGCCCCTGCTTGACAGAGGCACAGCTCACTAGCCTCACACATTGCCTTATCTGACCTACTTTACAGTGGCACAATAGCCTACTGTACTGGGGATGCAGATGCCAAGCACACTCTGGCTGAGCTGTCATTCCCTAGGGCAACAAGCCTAGTATTGACCTCTACACCCATATGTTCAATTGTCAGATGTACAATATTTGTTGTGCTGTTCTACGGTTTGCAGGTCTTTATTGCCATAGCATTCCCTGTTCCTATGACCAACTTGTGTATCTGTGGAAGATGTTTGCATATGACGGCGATCCACTATATCACTTATGTCTCTGTAGTCATTTACTGTGTGCACTGGGCAGATTGCTGTGTTGTGGTTGGTTCCTGGAATGACACGTACAAATACCAGATATGTGTGGCCAACTGCTAAACAGAGATATGGCCTAAGTGTGTGAGCATGCCCAGTTCAGCCTTTCCATGGCATGTTGTCTGACATATGCCTCATTTATCAAAGTGTGCGAGCATGCCCAGTGTGAGCTTTCCATATGTTGCACTCTGAAGTCCACCACATATTTGGGTGTGTGTGAACTTCAACAATATCTCACGTTTATGGTTGTGTGTTGGGTGTCATGTTGTGTACTAACTGGCCAACTGCTTCTTGTCTGCCACAACAGGGATTATACTGTGCCTGCAGGGATTGCATGGGATACTTTGCAGACAGTTGTCAACATACTTTCATAATGACCTAACACTGTAGTACCGTATAGTGTACTGGTTCACTACTTTCACTGTGGTGGACAGTATCCTGGGCTTTAGTCCTATCACTGCTTGTCATCTTCATAGTGAGCACAACAGACTGTGTAGGGGCCAGTTGTGCACATATGACCATGTTGCATTATGTTCAGATATGGACTACCTACACCAGGCTCGTCCAACATTGGTAGTGTATTCCACAACATAGGTGGACATTGGCAAACACTAGCGATGTTCCCTAGGCCATTTCTGATGCTAGTCACAGGGTGTGTTTGTCCTTCGACACACATTGTAACTGGAGTTTGCCACGACATATGTCATGGTTAGTATACTGTGCCTCCGTCTACCTCTGACATAACAGTGATACCCAGGGTTAACATACCATCTCCCATCCACTCATCGGGATTCCTCTTGAGGGGTGTTGATAGGTGACTCTCTGGCTAACCTGTACCGGGAGTTTACTCAAGAGTGGGGATGCATTCTGTGTTATGGATCATTCTGTACAGCTTGTCCTATGTATGTCAGTGCTGGGGTTCAGGTCTCTCATGTGCATAGCTCACTGCCATTCAGATTGTACAAGGTGCAGCATGTTCATTGATTCCAGGTTGGACATGGCTTCATACATCAGACACAGCTTGCCTGTAGCTGGGCAGTATGGCAGTGTGTGGGGCTGCAGTTTGTTTACTCAGGCAACACATGGCATCTGTTCATGCTCTTTGCTACTCCTGGTGGGGTACTGTTGTGGACTTTACAGTTGATGGAGGTGTCTGCTGAGGTATACCTCACAGGGGCTATTGTAGTTAATTGTGATGCTGATGAAGGATGACTGCAGAGCCACAGTGACCTCCCCTTACCTACATCTGACAACCTTCATGATTGGGTGGGCATATGGTATGTTTCTGCGAACACTACAGCCACATGTTTGTCCAGTGCAGGATATCTATCACCTTTTGTCCCCAGGTCTCTCATTACATGTTAGGTACGTAATGGGTTAACACCTGTGTGGTAATTTGTGGGCACTTACTGTATATCCACAGTGGTTGTCTATACACAGTTCTGCAATTAGCTTGCTGACATGGCTATGGCTCCAGTTGTCTGTTTGTAGGTGGCCCTTTTGTGGGTTGCTTGTGTCAGCTGGGGGTCGGATATGGTGGGCTGTTTGTACTCCTCTGCATACATGTTCTGTTACAGTCCTTCCATGTTGGCCTATACCTATGGGACATATATACAGAATGGGGGGGTGGCCCAGGACCAAGCCTTGTGGGATGCCACTCATATCTGCTTTGTAGTCTGACATGGATGCAGCATGTCCGACCTTGTCAGTTCTGTCCTTGGTCTGGTTTGCAACCCCTCTACTGACATAGGTGTATATATTTAAGCTGGTAAACATATCCATACTGAACTCGTAGGGTATTGTCTAGAAGCATATGCATGGTCCAGCTACGCTGTGTGGACCACATTGCCCTCATCAATGACCTTAATGACTGCTTCAAATGGGTCAAACATGTTTAGGGGCAGGATCTGCAGTTACGACAGCCACACTGTGTAGGGCCCAGTATCAATAGGTCCACAATAGCTTTATGTCTGCGGTACATACTGATCCTTTCCATAGCTGTGCAGACCAAGCTTGTCAGGATCCTGGGGTGGTAGTTTGCAGTATCCATTCAGACAACACCTTTGTTGTGAAGGACCACTGTTGTTGTACACTGCTCTTTGGGTACATATCGTGTGGTAAGGCTGACACTGGGCAGTAGTTTGATTTGGCATTCCATTATTCTTGGAGTCCATGTTGGCCTCAGCCCAGGACACCATCACATACCTTTGCTGCTGTGTGTTTTGCTTTGCAGATGATGGCTGTTACCTCAGCATCTGCAATGTCAGGGGACCAGCAGTCTGCTGGGATAGATATTTTGCATTTGGGGGGGGGGGGTTGCACTGCACCTGTCAGGTTGTATGTTAGCAATATGTGTGCGTGTTTGGTATGTTGTTTGTAATATCTGTGTGATTCGGAGCATATCTGTGGATTCCCAACATGGTTCCTACCATCAGTTAAGTAAGCCTTGTGATTATCCTTAGTGTCCTGTACAATTTGTATCTTCATAGGTTCATGGGTTCATACTAGGCTATCCACCCTAGGGCATTAGTGAGCCAAGCTAGAGTGTGTGTGTCTTTCGCCGCCCCTTGCTATGTGACTATTATGGCCATTTATGATTTTCTTTACTGTGCCTCTGTCTGGTCATGACACAGTGAAGACCCCCAGTATACATGTACGATCATCCATCCACTTGGCAATATTCCTGTTGAGGGGTGTCAGTGAGGGGCTCTGCCTAACATGGACTGGGATCCTGTTTCTGGGTGTGGGGAGCCTCTGGGTTATGTATCTATCCCTCCAGCACATCCTATTTCATTATGTGTTGAAGCTGACATCTGTCACTCTCACAGCTCCATTGGCTTTGATTTCCTGTGGTGTAGCATGTCCATTACTCCTATGTTGGACATGGCCTTGTACAACAGAGATACAATGCCTCTGTGTAGGCAGTCTGTGACTGCATTCAGCTGGGGTGTCTACAGCCAGGCAGCATATGACATATATTTCACACCCTTTATCCTCTTGGTGGGGTAACTTTGAGGTCTTCCGAACCGCTGCAGGTGTCACGTACGGTACATCCCATATGAGTCATTATACTAGATTATGGGTCTGATAAGGGAACAGTACAGGGCCACAGTGACCTCTGTTGATGTAGATGTGAATCCTTTCATGATACGGTGTCCAATATCGACAATCTTCCTAGCCACATTGGCATTGTGAGTGTCACATGACAGATTACTGTCGACTTGTGTCCCTAGGTCCCTGATTACTCCTTGCATACATAATGGTTTACCACCTATGTGGTAATTTGTGAGTACCTTGTCTGATATTTGGTGGGACATTCATACTGTTCATTGTCTTCAGGATGTCTGGGTGGAGTTCTTGTGTGTGAGAGTGTGGTCTGTCGCATGCTACAGACTGTACAGCAGTTTTGACTACACTTAGGTGCACATGGGTGGTCTCCGCTGCTTTGTGCATTGTCAGTTACCTGGCCGTATGGGTGTCTGTGCTGCATATGGATACTCCCCCTCCTTTGATGTTTTGGTCCAGGTGTTGGGGCCATAACGCATGATATGTGGTATAACCTGGCAGTGCTGGTGTGCTATCACTAGGCTTGTAGCAGGCTTCTGTCACTGCACAGACATTGATGTTCTCCATACTGGGAAGTGCCTCAGGGGCATGCATATTGCAGTTTACACATCTGGCATTAGTCAGCATTACCCTTATGTTTCTTACCACTTATGTTTTCTAGGGTGGTGGGTAGTCTTTTTGGCCTTGCCTACATATGGCTCTATGGAGGTGGCAAAGGCCTTTTCCAGTATCCAGACACACAGGGGTAACAGGTGCAAGCCATCCCTGGAACAGCAGCATGGCTTGTCATGCTTGACATCTCAAGCAGACATACATTAGACCCTCTTGGACTGACAGCTGTAACTGTGCCACCTGTTAAAGATGATCATTCTGTGTTTGTACTGTGGCATCATTCTTGGTGAGGGTTGGATGCTGCACATAGCCAGTGTCATACCGGCCTGGGGTACATACTCAGAGAGCTCATCCATGTCTCTTTTCATGTAGTCCAGGGAGGTACATCTCAGGTCATTCACACCAGCATGGACATTGACTGCACCATATTTCTGCTTGCTTTGGGGTGACCTGCGTGCTTGTGTTATGTGGCATATTGTGGCAGCCTACAGGCAGCTTACTGTACCCTTTCCCTTGTTCAGTCTGATGAGTGGGACAACAGTGTGTCTGCCTATACAGACACCTATTACAACTGTATCAGGCATGTTGTTTCTCCTTCTGGCCTGTGACTGTTTGGCACACCAGCTTTGTGTACTATGTGTTGCATGTGCTATGTTTGGAGGTTGTGGTTGCTTGTGATCTGCTTTGGAGGCTTCTGTTGGTGTGGTGTGTTTGTAATTAGGGCCTCCTGGAATGTTTTTCTGTGTTTATGTGTTTGGTTTACAGTTGTGGTAGGTCTATGTGGGACTGGGTTTGTGGTGTATGTGGTTACCTTCTCCTCCTGACTACTTTTGACAGTACTGAGTTGGGGGAGCTCAGCCTCCGGTTTGGATACATGGTTGCATCTATCACATATATTTGTATTTATTGGGGGGAGTTGTGGTTGCCTGTGTACTTGGGACAGGTGTCACATTGCCTCTGGATTCACAGATTCTACTTGTTGTGGCTGGCCTTAGTGAATTGTATGTGTGGACATATGTTATTGCCATACTACTGATCAGTGATTACTTCCCTTTTTATGTTTGCTCTATCATGTGGTAGCTTCCTCATTCTCTTGCATGGCTTGGTAATGGCTGGAGTCCAGCATGCCAGATGCCTGTGTGTATGGCATTGTGTCTTGTTGTTATTTGTGATTGCATACTCCAAGCATTCCTGGCTGTGGTCATGGAATGCCTGTATAACATGTTCTGTGGTGTGTCCCATATTCTGCACTTGCACAGGGCCTTTCGTGGATTCCACATCAGTTTGGAGGGGTGCAACCTATGCTTTACACATGTTTTTCACTGTGGTATTCTGGCCAGGGACTGGGGCCGGGATGTGTATATCCAGTGTGATTACTCTATGGTCTGGTCTTACCAGTGAAGGATACACTTCTCATCTTGCCATCCAGTACACATATTGCTGATTATCACATCCAGTATGCTTACCCCTCTTGTGGGAGTGATACATTGTTCCTGGGCATTTTAGTTTATGGATTCTGGGAACTTTTCTCCGACTGTGTTGGTGCTAGTATAATGCTCCTGGTGTATGTCTGGGTATTTTCAGTCAAGCAATATAATGTAATAAATCCAAAGGAAGCACAACAAGCCAACAGAGCTCGGAAACAGCGTATAAAGAAAATAAATCAAATAAGTCACCATATATCAAACGCTGATTCCTTATGGCACATATTCCACGATACCAGATAACTCTATAAAGCTGTGCAAATGAAGATGAAATATTCCAAAAATACTGCTGGGACTTATATGGTATAAGTCTGAAGAAGCCTACGGGTGAAAGCGCTTACTTGTGTTAACCTGTGAATAAAGATTCTTTTTTATACAACGCCCAGCAGTATTTTTGGAATATTTCATCTTCATTTGCACAGCTTTATAGAGTTATCTGGTATCATGGAATATGTGCCATAAGGAATCAGCGTTTGATATATGGTGACTTAAGCAATATAATGTGGTTTGGGGGGGATTGATATATTCATGTATTCCAACATAGGCCAGGTGCAGTTCCTGGTATTAGGACAGTAGTCTGCAGCAGGTTATATACTTGGGGGGCAGTTTTAGCCATTGGTATTTGACCATGGCTAGTCCATGCTGCTTCTTGTTGTGGTACCAACATGGGGGTGTGGTTATCCTTGACATTTATTCCTAGTCACCCTCCTTTTGTAGCTTGTTCCATGTTTTGCGGCTGTACAGCACAGTATGAGGTGTGACCTGGTAGTGTTAGGGTGCTGATATGAGCCTTGACCCAGTTTTCTATTACAGGACTGATATCTACATTCTCCATACTGTGTTCGTTTACACTGCACACATCTCGCTGTTTAGACTTCTGGCATTGGGTAGCATTACATCTAGGTTCCTATCCCTTGTGGTACCTATGAAGGTGGGTTTGCGTTTTGAGACTTACCTATTCAGGGCATGCTGTGGGTACTGACAGCCTTTGCCAGTATCCATGGGGCATGGACTGATAGGTGCACGCCACCCCTAGCAGGTGGTGCATCATGTCATGCTCCGCATGTCTTCCCAGCCTGAAACACATTGGCTCCCCTTTGACTAACTGCATTACTTCAGCCAGTTATTGCACTTGATCATCCCATCGTCATTTTGTGGCTTCATGCTTGGTGAGGGTGGATGTTAGTCAGGGTCCGCAGGTGTGCATATAGTACATGGTGTTACATTACTTAACACATAGCATTCATGCCTCAGGTGGTGCTGCAGGGCTGCCTCTGTCGGATGCGCATATTACACTCCCTGTACATGATTGTGAGCAGGTCATGTCATTTTAGGCATCCATGTTATTATTTGAGTGAGTCAAAGGGGGTATCATTCCCAGAGTTCCTACTGAGCCAGTGTATGTGCTATGCGTTGCCTCTTTGCCAAGGCCAGGGCATACTGGGCACGCCTCCTTCTGCCTACTGGGGCAGGCTCAGGTTGTTCCTCCTCCGAGTTACACTCTGCCTGTGATGGCCTTGGCAATGGTGGGGGGCTGTTTGGCCCAGCCCTATGCTGGTCCTGCTGCAGCTGTTTTCGCAAGATCATATTATGTAGCATAGCACATACCATGACAATTTGGGTAATTATGTGTTTGTGCATGTGCCTCATTATGGTGTTCCTGTTCAGGTGTGTGTGCATTTCTGATGGGTGTCATCAGCCACGGCTCCAGTGCATAACCTGCATCCCCCACTAGGTGTCCGTGTGGGATGTCCCCATTGGCAAATGTCTGGTACAGCTGCATCAAATGCCAGATGTGGGAATCATGGTAACTCCCAGGGCAGCCAGCACACACATTCATTATTATGCCCTGGGCATCACATACGACCTGGCAGTTGATGGAGGGGAAGCCCTTGCGGTTAATGTAGGCCCTACCCCGCTCACCGGCTGGTGCTTTGATGCGTATGTGCGTGCAGTCTATTGCACCCACTACCTCAGGGTATTCCGCTATTTGCTGGAAGAGACGCATATTGCTGGCCAATACCTCACGGGCATTAGGGAAATATACATGATCACCGACGTGTGCTGACATGGCATCCAGGAACTGGTGCAGTACCCTGTAGGCTGATGCCTGTGATATCCCCATCATATCACCAGTTGGTCTCTGGAAGGTACCTGTTGCTAGTATTCTTAGGCCAACACATACCTTGGTTTCCACTGGGATGGGTTCCCCTCTGTTGGGTCTGTGTGTGAGGCATGACCTGCATAGCTCAACTATTTGCTGCAGGAGCTCTCTGTCCACTCTATAGCGCTCTACTATCTCCAGCTCATGTAACCCGTGGTAGGTGACCCTGGGCCTGTACATTCTTCTCCGTCTCCTCACTGTGGGTTGTCTGGCACCATCTGCATTGTCATCACCCTCAGCAAGTCGCCTATGTCTCATTATGACAGCTATGGCAGCCCCTAACATTTCTGCTCTGAGTGAAGCTTTTTCAGTTTTCACTTCTATTAGCTTACTCCTGTCTTGCAGTGTCTCTTGAGAGAAACATCCTGCACTGCTGTTTGCAGAGTTTTAAGTGCTGGGCTGGGCTACTATTCTGCCTGTGTAATTGCCTGCTTCTAATTGTTTTCACCTGCTAGCTCCAGCAGTATTCCCTGCTAGCTTCCTACTAATTCTGTTGCTTCCTTTTTCCTTTCTGTTTCCTCAAGGGGGAGCAATGTGCATACCAGCAGAAATACGCTCACAGTGGCTTACACGCGCGCACACATGCTTACATGGTTCAGAATCTGCTTATTTGGGTTAAAACGCACACACACCAGCACAAACAGTCTTACAAGTCTGCCAACAGGCTCCCACATGCTCAGTCTGCCCTACACACGTGCACACCAGCGCAGTGTTAAAAATCTACCAACACGCTCCCACATGCTCAGTCTGCCTTACACGTGCGCACACTGCCCTACTCGCACTTCATGGCGTGCACACGTGCACATGCACGCCCAGCAAGAAACTTTAGTGTAAGTAACAGTGTACACCTTCCATTTCTTGACTTTCCCAGACTTAACTTGTGGTACTCCTCTTTCCCTGATCTGTGTCTGTCATCTGTCATGTTACACTGACCTCCAATGAACTGCATTTCTTTCTACCATTCCCCCCTGTGATGTCACCTATCTCCTACTCTATTCCTCCCCCTTATGTATCTCTTACACTACTCAGACTGTGCTCATTTGCTATGTGACTGTGAGATTCAGTATCCTAACCCTCACTTACATGGGATTGCCTATTAATGCTTAGTTACTTGTCTTACACTCAGCTTCCCCCCCTTAGCAACCACTACACGGTGGCCATGTTGTTTTTGGTCTGCTGGTCCCTGCATTGTCATTCCATGTATTGCATAAAACCCACATTTGTGGGTTTATAACCTTCATTTTTATGTTTTATACAGCGCAGCCCGTTTGTGCGGGGCTGCGCTGGGTTTAAACATCGCCGAAAAAAAAATTATATTTTTATTATTTTTGCATCGGGCTACCTTGCCAATGGCCACATATTTGGCCATTGGCATGCTGCCTGACACATATGCACCCTTTATTTGGAGCTGATATGGCTCCGTTGTGAATTTTGCAGAAACGTACTCAGTTGTCGACTGAGTACATTTCTGCAGCTAAATCGTCTCTTACACGGGCTGGTTTCTGCTTTGTGGATCGCTAATATACCTCATTTGCATACCTTTCGGCTGCAAGTGAGGTATTTAGCATGTCTACGCCCAGTCCATGTAAGAGACGTTTTAGCTGGTCTCTTACACGGAGTTTAGGGCTGTTCCTGGATCGCGAGGCTTGCATGGAGTGTTACACGTCTCTTACACTCCGTGCAAGCCTTCGTGAATCCTGCCCAATATTTTTCACCATATCTAAGTAAGAGTAAAAGAAGATAGTAGTGTGATGAGAGAATTGAAAAAGATGGGAACTTAAAAGTCAACAAATTATGTATACTGTGATAAGCTATGCAGAACAAAAGACAAAGTAGAAGGATATGAGAAATAAAAAGGTTTTCTGAACAAATTAACAGAGAATTTGAAAAAAAAATTACAATATATGAATTAGATAAAGTTTTCAAACAGGTAAATATAAGCTCTGCCTCTGGCCTGGATGGAACTTAGTTTGAAATATATAAAAACTTAGAAGATTAGTAGTAAAACTACCTATTATGTGTGTTTAATAAATGGTTAAGTGAATGTTTAAATTATAAAGAATTGACTAGTGGAATATTAAAATTCATATGGAAAAAGAGAAAGAGAAGAAATAAAAAAATGGAGACCAGTACTGTTAAACAATACACACTACAAAATATTTCTGAAAGTGATAAAATGGGATGCAATATATAATGGAGGAAAATGTATATGGTACAAAAGGATATGGATGCCAAGAGTTATTAATGATAGTGAAAGAAAGAATAGATCCTATTGTAAATAAGAGAAAAGATATAAAACTCATGGCAGGCAATATCCATAAGATGTTTGATTCAATGCAACCTGATATGTTGTGGGATACAATGGATATGTATGTTGTTGTTGTCTTTCGGCTTTTCCCGGTTAGGGGTCGCCACAGCGGAACTCCAGTCCACTAATGATTGGCAGTAGATTTTCATGAATGCCGAGCTGCCAGCTTGACATTCAGCCTTCAATGAAGGCACTCCTATTTATGCATGTCTTTCGAATGCCCACCCAACCATGGGGAGGACATGCAGACTCCATACAGAAGGCACTCCCAGCACTCCAGCCGAGAATCGAATGGGAAAAGCTCTTGCTGTGAGGCAACAACGCTACCGCTACACCACCGCGGAATGCAAAAAATTAAGCAAGTGTTAATAAGAGTATATAACAATAACAAGGTAAAAGCTTTATTAAATGGTTGTTTAAGTAGTGAAATATATATATGAATAATGTCATAAGGCAAGAATGTTCTATGAGTAGTATTCTATTTACTTTAGTTATGAATATAACAGCTATGACAATGGTTGGGAGGGTGGCCTAATGGTTAAAGTGTTTGCCTTACAAACACAAAGTGCAGGGTTCGAGTCTCACAAGGGATAATTGGCTAGGCTGAAAATGGCTCGCAAGGGCAGTTAGGTTAGTACTAACCTATGAATCTAAAGTGAGGAATGCTAATGATGCAATTCCAGTCATGATGTTCTACACAGATGGTATAATGATAACTACTATCAAGAGAGGATGGATGAGAAAAGTTATAATTTGTTTGACTGGTTGTCTAAAGGACATAGGTCTGACAAATGTAAAGGAATGAGTGATATGATTAAAATTACTGGAATATAATTTTCTATGAAAGAAATATCTGTTTTAGGAATGCATTTTGATAAAGAAAGTAACATAAAGGGATAGGATATGATATTAAAGGAAGTGAAAGACATTTTTGTGTTATGAAAAATGTATAGACTAGCTTTTACAATGAGAGTAAGCATGGTAAACTCAATATTAATAGGTAAGATAGCATATTTATCAAGTGTTATTATGATTCCTAGAATGTATGAGACATTTTTTGATAGAAATAATATTCTCTTTTATATGACAATCAAAATTAAAACCTGTTAAAAGACGTTTATTGCAAATGAATAAGGAATAACTAGTATTAGGATTGCTTAATCCAATAATATATGCTGCACCGTTTATCTTAGGGGAAATTAAGCCTACGTGTGATGATGTAGTCAGTACTGAATGTAAAACAGATATATTCAATGCATGTTTATTATTTTGTATAAGCTATGCTGTTCAGTGTGGAGCACAGCACAGCATTGTACAGTACAACAGGGCCATTAAATTATGTTAATTACATTCTTGGGAGGTGAAATGCATCATAGTTAGCCAATCACACATTCTGGACCTACAACAGACCTATATAAAGTATGCATACACATACACCCTACATTTTGATTTTCACCAATACTCTGGACTGTTAGAGTACAGACTTGGGAATTTCAGCTAAGATAAATGCTATGGGCTGCTGCACGTCTGCTATATCTATATGTGCTAGTTGCTGAAGTCAATATGGCTGGTGCTTTTGACAATAGGCCTAGGAAGAGAAGAATAAGAGTGTTCAGGCCCAGGGTAACCATCCAGGAGCTACAAGAGCTGGAGATTGTAGAGCGCTACAGGGTGGACAGGGACATACTACAAGAACTCACTGAGCTCTGCCACTCTCAATTCAGACCCAGAGTCAACTGGGGGGAACACATTCCCGTAGAAACAAAGGTATGTGTAGCCCTTAGGATACTAACAACAGGTACTTTCCAACTGGGGACATGATGAGGGTGTCACAGGCATCCATATCTAGGATACTAAAGCAGTTCATGGATGCTATGCTACCACATACTAGTGAGCACTTATCTTTTTCCCTCTCCCTTGAGGCAAGGGCCAGCAATATCCAACATTTCTACTATGTAGCACACAACACTGAAGTACTGGGTGCCATAGATTGCACCCATGTACACATCAAGGTACCACGTGGTGAGCAGGGTAGAATCTACGTTATATGCAAAGGGTGTCACTCCATCAACTGCCAGGTCATGTGCAATGCCCAGGGGATTATCCTGAATGTGTTTGCTGGCAGCCCTTGTGGTTATCACAACTCCCATAATTGGTACACATCACAGCTGTACCAGATGTTTGCTAGGGGGGGGGGGGACATCCCACACGATCATTTACTGGAGGATGTTGGCTATGCCCTGGATCCATGGATGATGACACCCATCAGAAATGCACACACATCCATGGAAGAACACAATAATGAGGCATACACACAAACTAGGAACATTATAGAGAGTATGTTTGGGCTTCTGAAGTCATGATTTTGGTGCCTCAATATATTTGATGGAGCCCTGCAGTACTCTTCAGCCACATATGCACACATATTCACAGTATGTGCTATGCTACGTAATCTGATCCTTTGGAAATAGCTGCAGCAGGATCAGCAAAGAGAAGGGATACACAACCCCCACCAGTGACTAGATCCTCACAGCCATACCCACAGGAAGACTTAGAGACAGAACCCCCTGCTGATGTCCCTGAAGGCAGATATAGGCATGCCTGGCTTTGGCTAAGAGACAACACATAGCACATTCACTCACAACCTATGAACCTAGGGATTGACACCTTACTCCTACTCACATGCATGTATTAAAATTGATGTCAGGCAACCCAAACAACCTGTACCTATCCATATACTGGCTGTGTACTACTTGCATTAGACAGAGTCAGCCCTGAACTACAGTTGTGTCAACTGCTGCATTTGCAAGGTAAGTCTGTAACCTAGACAGTACTTGTAAGGATTATTATAACATGGCATTGTATGTATGGATCACTACATTTATGCAAGTAAATATAGTGGGCTATTTGGACAGAAATAACATCCACATGGGACTACTGATACCCATTCCACTATCATGCTTCCATTGCTATTCATTAGGCCTCATGCATGGAATATTTATGCAGTCCTACTTCAAGAGATTACTGGTACATCACTCAAGGGAGATGTTAGACAATGAGGTCACATGATATTTGGACTATTGTGTATTCCAGCAGAACATGTCGGGTTGTTTCCCCACCCCCAACACAGCAGTGTTACCTTATAACTGCTGTAACAGTAACTCATCAATGGTATATCAGCAGTCCAGGCAGTCTCAGGACAGTAACACAGAAATTAATCATACATTGTATGTCTTACTTAACGCAGGAATAACAATGTACATAGTGATTCCATGATGAATGACCCCTATCTGTTAAGCAGCTGGTGAAGCTCAATGGATTAGGGCAATTAGCATGTGTGATGGCATTGATGGTTCTAATCTAGAAGTGTCCACCTCTTTTGGATGTGAGTTTTTACTACGTTGTGTTTTACAGAGTGTCAGTCTTTGTGTGGTGTAATATTATTAACTTCTGTCACATATTAGACACACATCAGACAGGTTTAGAAAGTAGTCAACAGTTTGAGTGAAGTGCATCAGTGCAGAAACAGGGACAGATGTAATTTTCTGTAACACACAAAATCCCAGACTGGAGTACAGCTAGGTGTGGGCTGGAGTCAATTTATAAGTAGTAAAATCCCACTGAGCATGCTCATACACTTAGGTAAGCAGAATGCAATTCTGTTGCTCCTCACTCAAAGTGACACTATATGTGTCTCCCATAGGCTGTATAGTTCTATGTATATATATATATATATATATATATATATATATATATATATATATATATATAGATAGATAGATAGATAAACCAAACAGGAATTCCAGCCACGATGTTCAATGAAGAAACAATTGTAGATTCCAGGATAAAACCAAACAACTTTTATTTCACCAGAAAGAAAGGAAGGTAAGCGCTTTCGCATGGGACATCCCACGCTTCTTCAGACAACAATATGCAGTACATAACTCCCTTAAATATACAAATGGGCGGGAAAAATGTTTTTAAAAAAGCAATTAATTAAATAATTAAACAATTTAGCCAAATCTATTATTAAAGGCACCATGTAAAAGTTATTAAACACGCTGCAGTATCAGCCATACATTCTTCTAACGTACTGTGGCTTAATCAACTACCTACAGCATATGTATAAACTGATAGCATAGATGTCATACTGGTTGAGCTAAGTTACACGTGAATGGCCTTATCATAGAATTCATAGCATAAATATTATTTAAATCATATTCATGTTCATATATTATAACTAAAGAAGTTTATAGAATATAATAGCTATAGTTAAAACCAGTACACTCAACAGTTACATATAGCATCATGATAAATAAACAAATTGATGGATGCTAGGCTACCTGAGAAATTATTATGAATAATTAAAAAATCTTACAATATTCCAACTAAGGCTAAATAATACATGGAGATATATAAATCTACATAGATATTTCAAATTTATATAAAAACACATATTAATATAAATATAAAAAGTCTGCAAAACAACTATTTCATAAGTAATGGTTTTATAGATATAAAATAGTTCAATCCTGGATATATATGTGCACTAAGCTTAAAAATCCATTTTAATTCTGCAGTTGCTAGTTCATTGTCCAAATCACCTCCTCTTATATTGTCTTTTAGTATCTGTAGGACTCTGAAGCGAAAGCTATGTGAAGGATGTTCCAACAGATGTTTCGCTAGTGCATTGGTCTCTAATCCCCTACGCATATCATAAATATGATTGTATATCCTGTCCTGTAGCCTTCTCTTAGTCAAACCCACATAGAAGGCTTCACAAGACAAACAATCAGCAAGGTATATTAAATTGCGTGTGTTGCAGGTAGCATGAAATGTGGGGGTAAAGTGCAGTGTGCTGGTAGGATGTTTATAGATCTGATCTTTAGTGATGTACTGGCATCTATTACATTGATTGCAAGCAAATGTGCCAAAAGGCATCGTTACATTGATGTCCAAAGTGCTTACAACATGATGGTCTATACACAAAATTTGTTTAAGATTCTTGCAGTTGTTAAACAAAAAGACAGGTTTCTGCCCAATTAATGGTCTAATCTGTGGATCTACAATCAATACATTCCAATTCTTATATATTACAGATTTTATATCATTAATGTCACTAGTATATTTGGTAATGTACTTGACATATTTTTCATAGGCATGTGATCCAATTCCAGTGCTAAATTTATTGGGACCTTTATGTCTGTTGGTCATTCTATTAGTCATATCAGTTCGCGGAGTCAAGTGGCCCAATACTTCTTCTCTGATACATCTCACCATATTTAATTCATAACCCCTATTTTTGAATAGGCACTCCATGTTGTCAGCCTCTTTCATTAAAAGCTTACGATCTTTGCAAAGCCTGAATATTCTGGTAAACTGGCTTTTCACAATACCATAAAAAATGTGCCTAGGATGCATGCTGTCAAACCTAAGTATGGTATTCTTCCATACTGGTTTCCTATACAGCAATGAAACAATGGATCCAGATTCAGTGATTCTAAGTGTCACATCTAGAAAATGTACTTCAATAGGAGACATTTCCTTAGTGAATCTCAGGAAAGTAGTAGTGGTCTCTAGGTATGACAGAAATTCATCAAACATCACCTTGGATCCTTCCCAAATGATGAGAATATCATCCACAAAACGATGATAAGATCTAACATATCTAAACATCTCATGTTGGAACAAGAAAGTTTTCTCCCAATAGAAGACGACCAAGTTGGCATACGTATTTGCGCAAGGGGTTCCCATAGCAACCCCCCATTTTTGTAGGAAACATTTATCTCCAAACAAGAAGACGTTGTTACACAGTACTAGTTCAAGCAACTGACAGACTAAAATCACTCTGTCATTACTGAAAGAAGTCTCGCTTACTAGTAGCTCCCTAACAGACTGTATGCCAACATCATTGGGTATGAAAGTAAATAGATCTTTGGCATCTAATGTTATTAAAAGATAATCATGCTTAGTAACATCTAGGCTTAGGTAATGTAAGCTTTCCAATAGGTGGTGAGTGTCTTTCAAGATAGATGGAAAAGTGTCAACAACTGGCCTCAATATCTTTTCAATAAAGGTAGAAACATTCGAGGTAACTCAATTTTCCCCAGATACAATGGGTCTCATAGGAATAGGTGTAATTCCTTTGTGTATCTTAGGCAATCCTTTGATAATGGGAAGGGAAGGGTGCCTGATTGAAAAATATTCAAAAACCTCCACACTTATCTGTCTACACATTAATAAATCAAATAGTGTGTCTTGTACATTCTTTACTATGGTAGCAATTTCAGATCTATCAATCAACTTATAGATAGATTCATCAGATAACATCAATACCATGTTGTTCAAATAATCTAGGGTGTTCATTAGCACTATTCCACCCCCTTTATCAGCAGGTTTCACAGTGACATCATGGTTTTTCACTAATAGCTGTAGCGACCTATACTGCTGTTCATTTAAATTATAGTACTGCCCTTTTCTGTTGGTATTAGAAAATAGCTTATAAAAATCAGCTTCACATAATTTTAGGAAGCATTCCACCTGTGAGGGCATGTTAGGTACAAAAGAGCTGCTTCATTTAAACTGTAAAGATCGTGAACTATTAACTGATGTATCACATTTGTTTATAGAAAAAAACATCTTTAAAGACAACTGACGACAGAACAATCTAAGATCTATAATAGTTTCACTAAGTATTGCTCTGTGAGCAGGAATAAAATTAAGACCTTTGTTCAATAAACTAACAGCATAACTGTCCAGTACATAGTTAGAAAAATTAAAAACCAAGTCAGTCAGTTCCTGATCTTCGCATGTTGCATAGGTCTCTCCCCTGAAAATTTTCTTTTTCGTCGACCCCTGCTTACAGACCTCCCTCTGTTTTGATGCATATATTTATTCTGATACGGTAAAAAAGGAGCGTTCCCAGGGTGAGTAGATTTGGGAATAGCTCCATTGCCAGAACCAGCTTTGTTGAAAAAAGTTTCCTGGTTAGGTGGAGGCGTGTCAGTAACTAATCGTTCATTGCTATTATGAACACCTAGCGACAGTTCCATAGCTGGTCCCATAGTATTGGCCTGTGAATATATATATGGGTCTACTTTGTATAACTGAACTTCCGATTCACCGACACACAATTTACCGACCCCAAACAACTGAAAACACACAACACCGACAAACACCAACAACTCAAAAAACCGAACACCATTACACCGACACAAAAAACGTAAACTACACATTGCACACAATAACATATCCACTAACCTTAACCTAAACCCTAACCCTAACGTCCGACACTACCACACACTTACCCAACCCGCACCCTAACCCTAACTCACTTAACCCACCCCTAAACCTCAACACCGTCACTATCGCACACTTACCCTACCTGCACCCTAACCCTAACTCACTTAAACCACCCTAAAACATTAAGCCCGTCACTATCGCACACTAACTCCACCCGCATACTAACCCTAACACACTCAACCCTTCCCTACACTACACTACATCACTATCACACACTTACCTTACCAGAACCCTAAGTCCGACACTACCGCACACTCACCTTTCCCACACCCTAACCTAAAATCCCTCACTATCGTACACTTACCTGTCCACTCCCCAATCCTAAATCCATCACTATCGCACACTTACCGGATCACACTCACACGTTGCCGTTGTCGGTCTTTCGGCTGTCGGAATATCGCCTTTTCGATCACCTACCTGTTCCGTCGTTCTGTCTCGATCTTCTGGGTGTCGGTGAAGTGGCAGTTCGTTTATTCGAAGTAGACCCATATATATATATATATATATATATATATATATATTCGACAGTCCATAAACATTCCACAAAAAAATCAAATAAGCCCCTACTAAACTCCTTAACCTAACCCTAACCACACACTACACACAACAACACCAAAACTCCTTCCCAACCACACTAAACCTTACCTAACTCCGCCTCCTAACCCTAACTCACTACAACACCCCCTCGCCTCCCTAACCCTAACTCTCGGCATCCGGTTGGTGTTGTCATCCGTCAGGTCGGTCTTCTGTATTGTACCTGCTTGCCTTGAGGCAGCGCGTCGGTCTTCTTTCTTCGATCTCTGGAGCTCCAGTTCCGAAAGTCAGGTAGAACCATATATATATATATATATATATATATATAGATATATATATATATATAGATATATATATATATATATATATATATATATATAAACACATACCTCTCTGTCTCTCCTCAAATATCTACACACAACACACACACACACACACACACGTATATATATATATATATATATATATATATATATATATATATATATATCTCATAAACACACACACATGCACCTACATTTATATATACATCCCTGTTATATACATAAATATATATGTTTATATGTGTGAATGTCTGTATTGTTCTACATACTCTGATAATGGTGAGTAATGAGTAAAGCTGCGTTATGCCACAAGACATGTCTTGCTTCTATCAGTTCTGTTCACCCTCGCTATGCTGGGGCTCACTCTTCTCCCCTACCCTACTCCCATTCCCACCCACCCCACCCCACCCTACTGTAATTTATAGCTAACCTAACTACTTCCCTGAATGACTTCTCCTCTCAAACACGAAATCCCCACCTTCTGCTAATTGCTTTCTCTTTTTCTGTCTCTCTATAATTCGATTACACTTTCCTCACTGCCCTTGTTCTTCCAAATACTACTACTTATACTCCCACTCTAAACTCCTCCTGTCTACTCCTACCTTAACATACACTTTCTTATCTTTGACTATTGCCTCCATTTACCATTACCCTAACAACACTCTGTCCCACCTAACTACCTTTCCTCCTCCTCTCTTTAAAACCTTTCCTTGTAATGCCTAGCCATTTTATCCTCCTAATCCTACTTCTCACCCTACGTATTCATTATTATTTCTTCATTAGTATCTTTACCCTGATTCTAATAAAACCAGTCATCTCTCTCACTTTCTTGTTATTCTTCTATCCATAGCTCTTCGTACCACCTCCTACCAATCCTATATCTCATAAACTACCCCTCTCCTACTTTGCCTATTTTTCAGAACCATTACCACTATAGAGCCATTTTCACATCTCCCCTCATCATTTTAATACTTCTACTACACAAAATTCTATTTTACATATTTTCACACCTATAGCTCCTCTTGTAGCCTTTTCAAACGTTATAGACTTTTTTCCAAACTAAAATTTCTTACACTCCATACCCTCACCCAGAGTAAGCTCCAGTATGACATATACCCCAAACCAGGCCCCATACTCTCCACAAGCTAAGCCCCCCTTCATACCCTAAACCCAAATACTGACATTTCCCTTACCCTCTTCCCAGCTCTAAAAAGATGTAACTCTGGTCTACTCTTAATAAATTTCAACCTCAGTAGCCTCCTCAACAAAGTTCATGATATTCATGCTGCCATTGCCTTGCACTCCCCAGATATAGCCATAATCACTGAAACCTGGCTTAAGCCACTTATAAAATCTGAGGAAATGCTTTCCAGTATCTATAGTATCTTCAGAATGTATAGATTATCCAAATATGGTGATGGCATTGCCATAATGTTTAAAGAAAACCTCAAACTAGTACAAGTCAATGCTTTTCCACCTGACCTCCCGAACTGTGAAATCTTAACTACATGCTTAGATATAAACACACATAAGTCTATTATCATTATAGCCATCTACCACTCCCTTGCTAATAATCTCACTAACATTGAAAACTTTTAATGGGCCTCCTACACTTTCTGTCAAGAAACTATTATCCTTGGGGACTTTAACCTTGATTGGCTTACCTGTTCCTCTAATTCTCCCATTAAATGTATCAACTTATATAACTTCAGTCAAACATAAATCATTCTACATGCATTGACAAGGCCTCCACCAGGGAGTCTATACTTGACTAGAGTCTTACAAACAAAACTAGCATTAGCTATGATGCTGGTTGCCTTCCAGATACCCTAAGTGATGACTTTACATCCTATCTTATCAGAAAAAGTACACATAGTACCAGCAATGTTACATTCTGCTATATTCAAAACAAAAACAGATTTCCCCACTATATTCAACACACTCTTACAACACTATGACTGGTCACCTCTAAAAACTCTTCAGTTGGACCTTGCAGTACAGTGCTTCAAAAATGCTTTCCTGCAAATTCTTAACACCCTCACCCCAATCATGAAAATTTATACTAAAGCCAAACATCTTCCTTGGTTATCAAAAGAAACAATTCTTCCACTTAAGCAAAGGGACAAAGCCTGGACTCTTTTTCTTAATAATAAAAGTAAAGACAATCACACCTCCTACCAACAACTTAGAAATCAAGCCAAAAACAAACTAAACATGCCAAATAAACCTACTTTTAATCGTGTCAACTGAAATACCAAAATAGCCCCCTAAGATTCTGGCAAACAATTAACCTTCTCATTGACCCTGGAAAACCCGCTACCCTAGCCCCAACAACTAGTAGCTCTACAGGATGTATAGCCACTCAACTCAATACCCACTTTATCACTTCTATAACCTCATTACTAAACAATACAACAAATCCCCCTCTTTCCATTCCCTCCCCTACCAACTTCAATACTTCCCTTTTCTCTCTTACACCAGTCCAAACTAGTTCCAAACAAAATCTCTTAGGTAAACTAAAACCATGCACTCTTGCTGCAGATCAGCTACCATGTGACTTTCTAATTTATTGGTCAGTGTTTTGTGTATGACCTTGTCAAATGCTGAAGTTAAATCTATATAAATTACATCATAGCACAATTTTTCATTCATAGCTGTTATTATATTGTTATAGAACATCATGTTACAGGTGGTAATAGATTTGTTTTCAATATATGCATGTGGCTATATGGTTTCAAGTGCCAACCTATCCAGTTCTGACAATAAAGTATCCAATATTATCTTCTCCATTATTTTTCCACAACATGAAAGTAGACTGAAGGGTTTAATGGCGTTGGGCTTGTTCTACTCCCCTTTCCCTTGAAGACAGGTTTAATAAGCACATATCTCCAATCTTAAGGAATCTCCCAATATTTATATGACCTAGGAAATAATAGATATAATGGTATCTCACTTTTTAGATTTTTCCAAATATTTTGGGTTTCTAGTACCATAATGGGAATGGACCCCATTCCTAAGTCAAAGTATGATTAAAGTTCATGAAATTAGCATTGTTTCACTCTTTGATGTCAGCCAGAAGTGCTCTATGCAGCACCCACAATGTGCCCAGTAAAAACTCCTTCTGGAATTCATATGGAGTTGCATGTATTGGTACCATATCTAAATAATATTGTAGATTCTTTTTTATAAGACCCAATGCTCCTGCAACAATTGGGACTGTCGGGGTATCTGTCTTACACATTGCTCTCGTTTCTGCCTGCAAATCCTGATATTTTATGACTTTGTGTCTATCTGTATGTAAGGCACTGTAGTCACTGGGTGTGGCAATTTCAATGATCAATGCTACTTTTGTCTTCTTTTCATGGACCACTATATCCAGTTTTCTAGCACATATCATTTGAACTGTTGGTAATGGATGATCCCATGTGATGTAAACGTCATCATTTTCTGTGATGCTTTGTGGTTTATGTTTCCAGTGTTTTTCAGCCACTTCAATACCTTAATGTTTGCACAATCTTGCCACATTATTATGCTTTTCAGTGTCCAGTCCTGCTGCCATTAGTATGTCACAACCAGCAATGAGGTGTGCAACTGCTTCTAATTCAGTTTTACAAAACCTACATTTGTCTGTTTCTCCCACATGTTCAATGGACTTTGTAAACCAATGTGTATGCAGCCCACTATCTAGGGCTGCCAATATTAGTCTTTTATCTGTTGGTTTAACTTTGCCTCTCCTTAACCATTCCTGCATTCATTCCTGATCAACATGAGGTTCTTTCAGAAATTTTCTACACTTGCAACTATATTTATGCATTTTCCACATTTCTTGCCTTCTCATCTGGTCCTTCACCTTATATTCTTTCTTTTGTTTTTTGGCACATTCAGTTGTTGCCTGATTTTTTATCTACTTCTAGTTTGATTTCCATTCCTGCTTGACGCTGATATGCTTCTGCTAGATTAAGCAAAGAAGTTATCTTAAATTTATTCTCCTCATCCAACCCTCTTTTGGAATGGAAAATATATAATCTTGGTATACACTGATTTTTAAAATCCCTTTGGTGAGCATGAAGCATCCTTCTTGTTTTCCTATCTAATCTATCTGACATGTTTTGGGGTCAGTCAATCACTTCAAAAAGTGTAAGTTAGGACAGGAAGAGCAAATTGGTTTATAGCTTGGATTTTGTTCCTAGATGTCAACGCTGTTTCCAGGATTAATTTAAGTCTACTAAATTATTCCTTAATAAGTTTTATTCACATTTGTACATGTTTTATTGTTGATCCTTCATCAATTCCCAAATATTTATACTCTCTTTCTTGCTCAAGTTCTTTTATACCACATTCTTATCTCAAACTGATGTTTTCCTGGTGCTGCAGTTTTCCTGCTCTAAAGATTACTTTTGCACATTTATCAAAACCAAATGACATTCCTATATCATCTAAAAAAGTTTTGACAATTTGCAGTTGTGCTTTCAGTTCCTCATCTGATGAGCTATACAGTTTTAAATCATCAACAAAGAGAAAATGAGAAGTCTTTACACTTTGTTTCTAGCAGCCAAATTATAGCCATGACCTAAGTTGTTAAGTAAACAGCTTAATGGGTTAAGGGCAAGGCAGAATAGCAGCGGTGACAGAGAGTCACCCTGGAATATCCCCCTTTGAATTCTTATGCCTGGGATAATAATAATTCAGCCTTTATCATGGCTTAATTGCAAAGTGGTCTGCCACTGTTTTATGGTCACTGTAATGTAGTTGATCAGAGTAGGGTCTATCTTATACATTTTAAGCACTCTTTATCCATTAATGTGGGGTGCTATCAAATGCTTTTTTGTAGTCAATCCATGCCATACTTAGATTCTTCTCCTTTTTACAGTTCTCCACTATGACTTTATTTAACAACAAATGATCCTTTGTTCCAAATGACTTTCTTTTATTGCCCATTTGTTCTACTGCCATAATTGAGTTTTCTTCTAAATAACTATAAACTCTGTAGGTATCAATTCCCATGTATAGTTTATATGTCGTCAGAAGGCAAGTTGTTGGTCTATAATTTTTAGGGAAGTTTACAGGTTCACTCTTAAGTCAGAGGATTGGTTTTCCTGGTGTTAGCCAGGTTGCTGTCTGTTAAGGGTGTGCATATAAATAGCTCTTGCTCATGGCTAAATCTTTGCGCAAAGATGTTAATACTTTTAATCAAAAGTTAGCTACTGCATCTAGGCCTGGGGCTTTCCACTCAGAGGCTTTTCTTAACTTTGTTTCAATCTCTCTGCCTGTTAATTCATCCAATTTCATATCCTGTACCTTTAAACTTCTTATTCTTTCTTTTACTTCTTCTATCCATTTAGCATCTTTGTTATGTTCCACAGGGTTTTCATAGATACTTCTCGAAAATGTATCTATTTCTTCTATTTTTGGTGGTCTTTCAATTCCATTTAATTTGTTTTCCAAATCCCTATAAAAGTTTTTGTGTCATCAATAAATTGGTTATTTTCTACTTTTCCTTTATATGTATCTGTGTATCTTCTAAGTTTTTCCAACTGTGCTGAAATTTAATTTATTTGCAATAGTGTATGATAGATCCTTGTTTGTTCTAATACTGCACATTGCTTTTATCACATCTATCTTTCTTAGTATTTTTGTTGATCTGTTTCCTCTTCTATATTCTTCTAACAGTGACACTTCTTTCTTAATTGCTTTATAGTTTTCTCTATTCGATACCTCCATAATGGTATTCAATTTCTCCCCTTCCTTTCCTTCACTACCTTGTGGTCTTATGGTAGAACGTTATCAGTTATTAATTTAGCTGCACAATAATATATCTTATTTACTTCTGTTATGTTGCATGGATCTCTTTGAACAGTCCTAATTAATGTGCTCATTTGTTATAGCAAACTTCTGATGTTTGGGGTTTTATTGACCTTCTGCAGTATATTTCTTTCATTGATCTTAATATCTCTATCTATGTGTATTAAATCAAGCAACACATCTCTTAGTCCATTTTCTACTAAACTGAGATGCACATTTTTTATTTTCCATTTCCTGTGGGCATTCTATAGAAAGTTCTATAGCATCTTCCTGTGGCACATTCTCTTCAGTTTCATCTTGTGCCACCCATTGCTCTGTCATATAGGAAGTGACTTTCCTATCACTCCTCAGCATTGACTGCATCAGGGTTTCCACAGTTTCAAGTTCCTTCCCTTGTTGTCTAGCTTTAAGTGAATGTACTGTTTTCCTGTGGAAGGCTCCAAAATATCTTCATATGGCACCTGACCGTTTGCTTCCTGTACCACTGGTTTCCGTTTAATTTGGATATCCATTGCTCTGTCCTGTCATGGTGCTTTCTGGATTAGATTTTCTGCACTGAATCCTTCACTTCGCAAGTACTCCATAACCTGTTTCTATTTCTTTAACTTCTCTATTACAAATCTTTTTTTCTCCTTTTCCTCTTTGTCTTCTTATTTTTTGTATTGTAAAGCTTTCCATGTCCAGATTCCTTTGCCTGTATTTCTCTTCAAATATCTTTGGTGCTGCTCTTTTTGTATTGTTTAGCTTTACTTTCTCCTTGGAATAAATATTACAACATATCACATCTCTTTTTATTTCCCATGTCCACATTTCTTCTTCAGATGTTGCCTGATCTACCTGCTTCTCCTTACTTTGGGGACTCGCTCCATCATGCTGTGATGTAACCTGTGTTAGACCTCCTACACCACATCCTTCACTTCACAGGCACTGTAAATTCTTGCTGGAGTGCTCTCATGTCATTCTTTCTAATTCCATCTCCTTCCTCAGCTTTGTTTGGATCCAATTTCGTTCAATTCTTTTTCAATATAATCTAATTTGATTCCAGTATCTGAGGTTACCTGGATGTCACTAGGACAACTTATAACCCCTTTTGTGGAGCCAAACTGTTTTGCATAAGATTTTGTAAATATATCTATAATCTGTTGTGTCTGAGAATAAATTTTAGAATCTGCACACAGTTTATCAATGTGTGTGTCTTTACTTCTTCCACATCTTATGTATCCATAAAAAGCTTACCTATTATGCTCAATATCTTTATATACATTTTCTTTAAATATTTCTTGATCTTGTCTCACACTATGCTTAATCTGTTTGTCCAACTTGTTTATTTCAGTTTTCAAAGTTGTAATTCGACCTCTGTTCCATTTCTTACATTTTTTGTCTCTCACCTTAATCTGATATAGTGTTCCTATGGAAATATAACCCCCTGATATTGTAAGCCTAGCTCCTTATGTTAAACATTTTTTTTTAATTTTTTGCACTCAAATGTTTCTATTTCAAAACTTTCCACATTCCATATGCAGTTTTTCCACTGAACACCTTACTCCATTTAGTTTTACATAATGACTGTTTTGCTTCCATATAAGCTGCAATTCTGTGCATTGGTTTAGATTTCAGTTTGGCAGAATTATCTGGCAACAAATTAACCTTTATAACCCCATAATCACTGCATATTAATGGTGGTAAAACTTGACTTGAAGTAACAGTAATTTCTTTAGGAACACAAACAATGTATAATATGTTCCATCCCCTGGTAGTTTTTTTACAATCTGAAGCAATTGTTGCTCCTAAATATGCATTGTGAATAATTTCCTTACTAATGTTGTTGAATCAATATTATTTCAGTCTGTTTCTGGTAAATTTAAGTCCCCAGTTAACATTATTCCTCCCTCCTGTGTTTCATGCAAGAAATATATGAATTCCTGTAGGTCATCTGCAGTTGACTTTGGTGGTCTATACACTCCAACAATTATTATATGCTCCATGGTTGTCTTTATTGTCACAGTTACACAGTCTATAGTATTGGTGTTATCAATGAACATGTAATAATCACAGGTCTCATAATTATCTTTAATCCCTATCATAAAACCTCCACCTGATTTTTTTGTTAGAATGTCTGCTACAGTAAAAACATATATACCCTGATAAAACTGGTTTGCAGTCATAACAACATCAATCTTATGGGAACATAGCAAATTTTCCAATAAAATAAAGTTATTATTAATGCTCCTAGCATTAACAACCATCAGAGATGCATAAAATGTTGCTATCTGTGAACTGTTAAATTTGTGACCTGACAAAAATCTTGCCTAAAGTTTGTCAGATACTGTTCCTTCCCTCACAACGCTTATCTCTAGCCACCACCCATCCCTAATATATTTATTTATATTTTTCCCTATAACTCTTCCCCTTTTTCTTCCATCACACAATGCTATCCTTACTGCTATTTCTCCCACTTCTAACCTCACTAACCCTAAGCACTTCCTACCACACTGAGCTCCATATCTTCCCCTCTTCCCCCACCTTTCTCAGACCTCTTCCAACATATAACCAACCTCCACTGACTATTGCCCCCTCTCTCTTCTGTCTCTCCTCCTTTCAATGTCTTAAATTTAAACTCATGGCCTACCCCGCTCTTACTCCAAAGCTCAAACTCAAGTACCCTATTCCCCTTATTGACAACCCACACCTTTTCCATCTTGTCTTTGCTCTTCTGGTTTCTGGTGACATCCATCCTAATCCTAATCCTAATCCCTCCCCTCTCTACACTCCCCCTTCATCTGCTGACCCCAGAAAACATCCTCAAATATCTCCAGCCTCAAGCATCTCTCTATCTCTGCAGTGAACATCCTTACACATGTTTGGCCAAACAAAAACCTCACATCCTGGCCCTATCCGAAACTTGGCTAAAGCCTCATATCAATTCCTCTAAATCTCTCCCACCTCAATACAATATCTATAGGTCTGATAGGACACCCAAAAAAAGGTGGTAGGGTGGCTATCTTGTACTCTGTCTCACTGATGCTAACACCTATAGACATTACCCTGCCTAGTTTCTCCCCTGCTGAACTACTGCTAGATTGCCACATCAGTGACTATAGAACGTTTGCTATTGCCTCTATCTATATCCCTCCAGGTCAAAACATCCCTATCCTTGAAGATATGCTCTCCTGGATAAACACCTCCATCTGCTATGAAACCATCATTCTTGAGATGGTAATATAGATTGGAACTCCCTTACTGGTAACTCACCCCAACATTTCATAAACCTGTATGGATTCTCACAACTAATCACTACCCCTACCCATTACAGTAAAAACATTACTGGTTCCACAATTGACTGGATCTTGACCAACTCTCCTAACAACTACAGTAACCCTTCTACCTTCCCTGACTCTATTAGTGACCATTCTCCCATCTCTATCTTAAGGCACTCTCCTCATCTCATCATCTCGCTAAGCCGCATCTGTACAGAGATTGTAAGAAACTGACTAACTTTTCCCCTGAAACCTTTAACTATAGACTCTCTGCCATCAACTGGTCTTTCCTAAAAACTCTCCCACTCAATGATACTGTTACTAAATTCAGCCACATTTTCCTTGATGTCCTAAACTCTTTTGCCCCAACTTGCAAAAATCAGAATCAAATCTAATTTTGCACCCTGGCTCTTCAAAGCTGCTCATGCTTTGATGCATGAAAGAGATGCTCTAAGGGAAAAATGGCAAACCACTAAAACTCGCACCTTTCTCTAAGGTTATAAGCAACTCAGAAATTGTGCAAAAAAACTTATTTTGGATAAATGCCAATAATTTACTAAATTTCACAACTCTCACCTAAATGACCCCCAAAAATTCTGGAGTACTATTAACTCCCTGCTCCACATTGGTTCTCGTACCATCCCTAACCCTTTCCCCTATCACTCTCCCTCTGAAACTGCAGACTTACTCAGCAAACACTTCATAGACAGCATCTCTAAACTCCTACCCTCTGGTAACGCTACTCATTCCAACTCTTCTGTGCCACCTTCACCTCCCCCTAAACCTCTATGCTCCTCTGTCTCTCAGCCTTTTACCTTGTGACCTATTTCTACTAAATATATCAAGTTCCTGCTTCTTAAGCTAAAACCATGCTCTGCCTCCACTGAGAAACTCCTACCTCAATTTCTGAAAATTGCTGCTGACTCTATTGTATATCCTGTAGCTATCTTAATCAACCGCTCCATTCAGGAATCTAAAGTACTGGAAATATGGAAATCCTTCTATACCACTCCTCTGCACAAAGGTGGCAACTCTGTTGAACCATCTAACTACAGACCAATCACTATTCTCTCACCACTATCTAAGATCCTTGAAAAATGTATATATCCTCAACTACTGTCCTGTTTCATTCACAAATGTCTCCTCAGCCCCTCACAGCATGGTTTTAATTCCACCCTAAACATAGTACCTCGACTGACTTACTATTCTTTACTCAAAAGGCTGCAGAAGCTAGAGACAACAACCTCCTCATCTCATGTCTATTCCTTGATCTCTCTAAAGCCTTCAACACTGTATCTCATCCCATCCTTCTTAACAAACTCTCAGACCTAAACCTCTCTTCTTCTACTCTTGGCTGGTTCCAGTCTTACATTACTGGCAGAAAGCAAGCTGTTATATGGCAGCAGGCTTTCTCACCCTTCCTTGCTGTTCAAACAGGAGTACCCCAAGGCTCCATACTTGGACAAGTCCTCTTCAACATTTTTACCAACAACCTACATTCATCCTGCAGTCTCTCACCTGTAATACAATATGCAGATGACTCTACTCTCTTATCTGTCTCCAATACTATCTCTGAACTACACACACTAACACAGAATTCCTTTATCTCTGTTGAAAAATGGCTCAGGAGCAATAAACTAATCCATAACCCTAAGAAAACGCAACTCTTTCTCTTCCTACCTCAGACACACTCTCACCTTAAATCCATTTTTTCTCTTTCCTCCATAGATGGCACCACTATCTCCCCCACCTCACACACCAAACTCCTTGGGGTAATAATTGATGACCGACTAAAATTTATTTGCATATACAACAGGCAATCACAAAAAAAAAACACCAAAAACTCGGACTACTTTATAGGAACAAGAAGTCCTCATTACTGCCACTAAACACACTCATGTGCAGGCAATTTCATTTACCTAGTCTTCTATACACTTCCCCCACCCTTACCAATATCCCAACTACCTCAGTGCAGAAACTGAAACAAACATACAACAAAATTGCCATATTTATTCTAAACCAACCACTCTCTTCACATCACTGCCTCTCACTAAACAAACTTCAGTGGCTGGAATTTCTGCACCTTCTCCTACAATCGCAACTGCACACTACCTCTTCCATATTCAACAACTCCTCTGCCTGCCCTGCTCTCGCCTCCCATGTTACTCTCTACTCCCCCCCCCCAGCTTCTCTGGAGTGCTGATCAGCATCTTCTCTCAGTTTATAAAGTCAAAAGGAATATTGGCAAACTACTTTACAAACACTCTGTCTCATTAAATTGGAACAAACACCCTCTCCATATTAGATCCAACCTTTCCTTTACCTGTTTTAAAAAGGAGCTTAAATCCCACCTACTAAACTTGAAATGATGCCATTGCCTTGACCACACGTAGTCTTAGTCTGTCCTACTGTATAACCTGTTGTATCTCCTAACTTTCTTTTTCTGTTAGTAACATCTACTTAAACTAACCTCCTACATCCTCAGCTCCACTACTATAGCCCTACTATAGTCCCATCCTTTCTCTTCCCATCCCATTTTCCATACTATTTATCTTTTTTCTCCCCACTTCCTATCAATGTCTATACACTGTCCATCTTTTGAAAAGCAATTATCTTTTTGTTTTTACTCCCATATGTAGTAAATTTTAGAGGACATCCACGGTGGTGCAGCGGTAGCATTGTTGCCTCACAGCAAAATGTTCTCCCATTCAATTCTCAGCTGGAGTGCAGGGAGTGCCTTCTGTGTGGAGTCTGCATGTCCTCCTCGTGGTTGGGTGGGCATTCGAAAGACATGTGTAAATGGGCATGTCTTCATTGAAGGTTTAACATCAAGCTGGCACCTCGGCATTCATGAAAATCTACTGCCAATCATTAGCGGACCGGAGTTCCACTGTGGCAACCCCTAACTGGGAAAAGCCGAAAGACAAAAAACAACAACAACATGTAGTAAATTTTAGACCACTGCTATCAGTGCAACCCTTAATGCTCATAAGTTTTTCTTTTGTTTTTCTCTCTATAATTAATTTTGTATTTGCATTGTTATTTTTAATAGTTTTTGTCCTGTATATTTATCTTTGCTTATGTTTGCATGGGTTCTTTACCCTTGGGTCTCCACTGAAAATGGGTTTCTTACTATCAGTGCAATGCAAATAGTTAATAACCTTTTCTTTTTACAATTTTTTTTGGATTGTGATTGTTATTTAATATTTGTATATTGTCACTTTATCTTTATTTATGTTTGCTGGGGCTTTTCCCCTCGGGTCTCCACTGAAAATGGGTTTGTTTGCAAACTCAGTTGGACTAACCTGGTTAACAAATGTGAAATAAACAAATAAAATAAATAAATAGATATTGCAAAATATCTGCTGCAAAAATTCTCTTCCCTGATCTTGATAAATGCACGCCATCTTGTCTGAACACGTGTACCCGAAACTAGACTTGGATGCTCTACACATTTTCATTTTTTAAAACAGGACATTTTTTCTGTGTAGGTATTTACCCAAAAAATCTTTTCATTCACAGCAACCTGACTATCCTTTCTATAGGTGATTTGTGAAAAATACATCTTAACACCAGTAGAAGCTATACTAAGACAGCTGTCAGTTTCCTACTAACAGTCAGAGAATAGTAATGCAAGTTTATTAATTTCCAAAAGGTAAGCACTTTCAGCTCTGACACCAGCCTTCCTCAGACCAGTGGTCTGAGGAAGGTTGGTGTCACAGCCGAAAGTGCTTACCTTTTGGAAATTAATAAACTTGCATTACTATTCTGGACTGTTCTTCACGCTGCCTATTTGTTTGGTTTGGTTCATTCATTTTTTTGTTTAACAGTCAGATGGATCTGTACATCCTTACATTAAGGCATTCCAAGGCTTGTCTCACATCTTCTATTTTTGCACCTGGCAAGCATAACACTATTCAATGTTCATTATCTTCTCTGCAAATATTAACTATCAGTTCCTCTAATAACTGAATCTCCAGTTACAATATCTTTGCTGACCATCTCTGAAGAATCTTCAGCTTCTAATACAATAATATCCACTCTGTCAATTGTTACGAAGTATAGATCTTCATCACTAATAGTCTTATTAATTCCACTGTTTTCATTGCTCATTAAATTCTCATCAGCTGTCTTTGAACATCCACAGCTTGAGCCATGTAGTCAACATCTGTCTTTCTCTTTTTTTTTCTTACAGTAATGTTCTTCAATCCTTCCATGTTCAGTTTTGATTTCTTCCTTTTCACCTGTCCCTTGCCTCTTTTTTCTACCTTCTCTGTTGAAAAAATGATGCCTTTTTCTGCAGACTGAAGGTTTTCTGATACAAAAATATCATCATTTCCTGTAATCTGTCTGTTACATAACAAAGCATTGCCCTTTTTACTACATATTCTCTTTCCTTTACAGTCATTAATCAGTTTCTTTTTCTTCCTTGTTATTTGTTGTGAACTTTTTCCTTTCTTTTTTTATTGTTTCATTCTAAACAAACTGGATTATCAGATTGCTGAATACTTGCATCCAGAAATTATGTTCTGTTTGTTCTATGCCTAACATTATTTAGTTCATCAGTCCAGTTTAATCTATGAAACAACAGTTCTCCAAGTCGTGCCAATTGCCACAAGTGCAATCATCAAGCCTAAATTTACTTCTAATAATGGTGAGCAAATCATTCAACTTTTGACACAAGGAACACAGATCATCAGTGTTATCAGCTGTTATCATCATTTATTACACTGTACAAGATATTTGTGGATTAGCAAACTGTTAATTGCGTATTCATTTAAGGAATCCATATTCAGCTTCAAATTAATAAAATATTTAAAAGGAAATAATCAAAATCAGTAAGTACAGAATTCAAAGAGAACTTAAATCAACTTTTCTGACAAAAAATCACACCAGCAATGTACAACTAAATAATAAAGTAAGTACAGTAAAATTGTTCTGATCATACAAGTTCTGCAAGCCAGACAAAAGCTGTAATTCCTTTATGTCACTACTGCTTGCAGTTGCACTTCTTTTTAACAGTAAAGATCAATAAATCACAAACCAAGATAGGATTGTTTAGATATGCTCAGGATTTTCCTCTCTGCAGTCTGTGTGAATTTATAGCTGTCTAAGCCCCTTAGGGTGGCTAGAACTTGCCTGTCTAAAACCTCTCCCTTTAGAACAACCAACAGTGAAATTAAAGGTAAAACAAACAAGTATGAATCAAATGAATCTTGTTAACAAGCTATCCCTTCCTACTTACAAACAGTTAAAACAGTGATAACAAAATAAAATATAAATTCGAATAAAACTTCTCTTACCTGTCAAATCCATAGTAAATCACAAATCGAGGTAGGGTTGTTTAGATATGCTCACCATGGTAGTAATGTAGGAGCACACTATGTAAAACAGTTCCCTGTAGTTGTGTACCTGCATTTGTTAGTGCTTGACCCATACTTTCCCATGCTAACAGGTTGAGAGGTACGTACATGCAACATCATCTATACAAGATTTGTAGTCACTGTACTCAAAACTGACACTGCACTCCTGTAGAAGTATGTAGTAGTAGTTTGTGTAGTAATATTACCTGCGAAGTAACTAATGGTATGTTTTTCTCTCTCTCTCTCCACCCATTATCTTCTTTAATTTAGTCATGTTATGTATTATTATGATTTGATATTAATAAATTATTTTTAATTAGCTGTTATGTTGGCCTTATGTATTATTTCATACTGGTTTACTATTAACATAACTAACTTTATGTTATTTATGGTTGTATTTCTCATAATATACCTTAATATGTATTTTGATTAAACAATATTATCTTCCATTATGTTAATACTAATATCTGTTTGTTTTTTACTTATCTTACCTTATATTTAATTTACTACAGTGTGATAAAGTAGGCTGGTTACAGGCAATCCACCTACCTTGGCACCCCCGGCCGTGGCACTGGAGCCCAGCACATCTGGGCCACAGCCTGGTGGTGCCCCCTCTGCTGCCCCTGCGCTGCCTGCGACATCGGGTAGTTCCACCCCACAGGCTGGAAGAAGAGGTGGAAGGAGTGATTTTGTCACTCGTCAAGAACTGCCAGGTATGGTGCGTGGGGTGCTCTTGCGAACTCTCAGTGCACACATGTACCAGATGGCAGTCTCAGCCCGGATGCCAGCCTCCAACACTGCCACCACAGGAGAAGTAAAGGAGCAGTGATAGCAGTCCCGAGTTGCACTGCTACCATGTGGTTATTCATGAGATTGGGATTCCACAATACCCTCCCCATCCAAGGTGTTCACCCCCTCTTGGGTCACACACAAACCATGTCTTCTGTCTTGTCTGTCTTGTCTGTCTGCCAAAGCCTCCTCTCCATCCCAACTTACCTTCTCCACACATATCTGTGTCCCATCCCCAACATTCCACTCTCACATTAAAAAAATGGGCTCCTATCTCACAAAAAATATCATCCCATACATAGCTCTCCAATTTGATTTATGTTGTCACCCCTCTCTGGAGTACGTAGTCCAAATCCAGCAAAAATTTTAGTGAAAGTACGCAGTTGCTGTTCAAGAAATTGATAGCTATGGTTCTTTCCTACACCTACCTACTTGCCTTTCGCTATGTTTTTCCCCCTGCTTGCACCCCATTTCACCACTGTCCTATCTTTCCATTTTTCTTTTCTTTAGAGATTTTTGCACAATGTGGCACAGAGAACTGCATCACTTAGCTATTCTAAATAGTGCTAGACTGATATATACTTTTGAAAAAATATTAATCACTTTCAAACAGTACAACTGCACTCTATTTCAAACTCAGGACCACCACACCTACAGAACAGTGGCTCAACCTGCCAAGCCAAACAGCTGCTCATTAACACAGGTGTTTTAATGAAACCTTAGTAATGCTCATGTTACCATCATTAAGTGTGTTTAAGCGATGCTGCACATAGTTACACCATGCAAATCAGCTAAAAGATTAATAGAAAAATATTACTGTAATTGGTACTCTAGTACACAAATACATCACTATAAAGCCATACCATAAGAATAAACGGAAATGAGGTATCTAATTGCAGGTAACCCTGCAATTATATGTACAACATGTAAAAAAATACTTGCTAAATCATTAATGTAAAATAGGATTTTAACTGGGACTCTGGTAGAGAAATACAGCACTCTAAAGGGGTCTATATTCTAAGATCGACGTTTGAAAATAACGAACAACATATTGTCGACACCATATGGTCGATGTCTTCAAACATCAAACTTATAAAAAGACAAAAAAAAAGGAAAAAAAGTACCCTAATGGGTTTAAGTAGGGGGAAAGCCACCCTGCACCCGCCATTTGTGGGGGTTGAACCCCCCCCTGCTACTTAAATATACCAACTCCGAGACCACACTACATTGCAGTAAATGGAAATCTCCCCTTACGGAGATTTCTGTTTACACGCTCGAGATTCTGAGCGTTCAATATTCTTGTGTTGATAATGTCAGATTTGACATTGTCGGCTTTCGAGAATATAATATAGATCCCTCTAAAGCCATACACATAATACTACATGCAAGTGTAGTCTGTAACAGCAGATAACTGTGAAATATCTACAACATGTAAAAATATACCTGCTGTATCAGTGACACTTAATTCAGTCTGTAAAATGCATTGAGAGCAATACTTTCTGGTACACATGGACCTGGGTTCAACTACAGCTGCCTCTACCATTGAAAATACACGTATGTGGGCATCAACATTATAAACTGTGATATGTATGTCTGTCTCACCACTTATATATCCACCCAAAGCAGTACAGATGGAATGTCTGCATCTAAGTAATAGAAGCCAATGGCCTACAGATATGACCACTCTTAACTACTCCTAGTACAACACTAGAAAGGGCAGAGAATGTCTGGTCATGCATTAGCCCAGATTCCAGCAGGATTTTGAAGTATGTACTGAAATTCTTACCCAATAATATTACACTGCAGCCCACATGACTTGGCAGTTGGCCAACTGCACAAAAATGGTTACTCTACCCCCCTTACTTTTCTCAAGGACACACAAACCATTTTCCTTTGACTATGGCACTGATATTGTTTGCTAACATACTTACCTTAAACACATGTCTTAATTTCCAGTGGGATGGCTACCCTCAATCTAGCTCTGCCTCTACAACATAGTTTTCACAGGTCCCACACTTACTCTTAAAGCTTGTTGTCCTCCAAAGTGTTCAACCTCCCTGCCTATGCTTATTGCCTTTTTGCATCAGCTTCAACCTGCAGCACACACATCTGTATGTAACATGTAGCTGCTACAGATGTACTATCTGCAATGACATAGTATTTTCACCCCAGTAATTTCCAGCACAACATATGAGAAAGGGGCTGTAATCTACATTGAGGCCTTATATCTTGTTTAGTGGTTGCATGTGATTGGCTGATTATATTGCAGATCAGCTGTGCTGACTACAATTAGCACTTCATAAGCACAGACTGGTTAAGAGGCAATCCTTTGCTAATGAGAACCATGTTATAAAGGCAAACAGCCAACTAGGAGAACCATTCTGTATGAGAGTTACTTCACAGGATGAACTCATTGGCACAACCTTTATATATCTGTACCTATCAACAGAGACATATTGTACTCCATCAGATATATAACCATTTTGCTTCCAACATGATGCATATGTGTGAGTATACTTAGTGGGAATGGGGATTACAGCATTAAGCCTTTCTTACAACTGTAATGATGGCATGTCATTGATCTCCAGATTTGTTACACCTACAGGGGAACTATAGTACATTAAGGGTAGAATGTTTTTGGTTAATGTGGTACACTGGTCTCTTGGGAATGTCCCTTTATAATGGTTGGAATAGCACACCTCTATGTATTTGGCACTGTTGTTTGTATATACTATGGGGGGGGGGTTACCCCTAGGGGCTACAGTACAGTGGAATCCTGTGGTTGCATCCACACACTTAGTATGTTTGCACACTGTGGAATATGAGATGCATAATCAAGCAGTGAATACTGCCAGCCATCCATTATTGCTGTATCTCTACATAGTGTACTCCCATGTATGTGATCCTGACATGTGTTCTCATGTTGTTGTCTTTCATGAAAGATGTATCCATGATGCCGGGGCCCTTTTATGGGTGCTGAAAATTATGTCATCCTGGAAGCCCTATGTCAACATCATCAACTTCTGCCGTCCAGGGGGTGATAAAACAGGGAAGAGTGGGAAGCAGTATGGGCTGACCTAGTCTATGATGTGAATGCCGTTGGTCTCCAGAAGAGGACATATGAGCAGATGCAACACTGTGCCACTGATATGATCAACACTGCATGCAGAAGAGAAGCAGATATGGCCAGGGATTGTGGTGTTACTCATGGAGGGCCTGAGGTAGAACAACCACTGTCCGTCACTGAGGAATTCCTGTTGAACCTAGAAACACAGCACAGCTTCCAGGTATCCATTACATGGTATGTCGTGGATGTGGGTACCACAGTTTCCATGCAAAAGAGCATCCTGGTATGCTTAGTTGGATCAGATTTGGAATACTATAGCATTCAGTGTGTCAGGGTATACATAGTTTTAAGAGGGTGTCAGGTGTTTGTTTTTTGGGGAGAGGAGGTTAACTGAAGTTTGAATCTCATGCTCAGATTTTGACCAACATACTGATTAACAAAGTCGCTACTGTAAAGGTGAGATATATGGCTGTATTATCCATTTATAGTGCAACATGTGGTGGTGTTTACATTACCTCTCCCTCAAATATTCACAGGACCATCAGAAATTGGACAAGGCCATGATCCTGCTTCTGGAAAGAACAATACTCTTGTGTTAGAGATGCAGACTTAGTGCATTGTACAGTATTCACTAAAGTGTCATCCCAGGCATGCTGGATTGATGTATTGTCTGCATGATTGCCAACTGCACAGATTTTTTCTGACTGTACACAGTTTAGAATCATACATATACCTCATAGGTGTGACCACAGTGATAGATGTGACAGTATTGTTAGGACATTACAGATCGCCATATGTGTCAGCTGTGCAGAGTTTTGATAAATGTCAACAGTGTACATCATTGTTACTCATGAGATTGTTTAAAGAGCTTTTATTTACAAGTAACTACAGATGTTTGTTAGAAAATAATGTCCTCGTGCTACAATATGAGGTTTGTGGTTAAACAGGTCTGTAATGGTGACAGCAGTGTATACAGCTTAACATATATTGCAACATTGTACTGCAGAGCATAGTAGTGCAGGTATTAACGCACTGATTTTCCCTTTTTATAACAGGTGACCAGGGCTTAGTCTCTGTCCAGTTCACAACCTGATGTCCGTGTCTCTTCAGACTCTGAGGATGATGGTGGCCAAAGTGAGGCACAGGTGGGGTTGCAAGGGCTGAATCTGTCCCACAGGTTTACATCCCTCTTCTGCCTTCATTGTCACATTACACAGTCAGTATACCTACACATACCCAGCCCCCAGACTCCACAGATATTGGACAGTCAGCGGGTTGAAACACTGAACAGGAAAGTGTGGCTACTATGGCTACAGTGGGTATTGATATTGGCCATAGCCAAAGAGATGGTGAGGTTCCACACAGGTGGATTGATAGGGTTCTCATAGGAGGCCTGTTGTCCTTCCACCACCTGTTGCAGGTGTCTCATCATGTGTCACTTGGCATATGCTTTGGGCTATCATGGAGGCACAGGCACATTCTGAAAGGATTTCCAGATGAATCCTCAGACTTATGGATGCAGCACAGTCTGACATCCTTGACTGCCTCCTCAGCATTGCTGATACCCTGGATCAGTTGATTGATGCAGTGGAAAGACATTTGTCTGATATGGATTACACACTATCTGTCTTGGAATGCACATTGTCGGTGATGGAACATCTAGATGGAGCTGAGCACTGGACTCATGGGCGTATGTCAGCAACTACATTTGCTGAAAGTCCATGTGGCCATGTGGCTATGCAGAATCACATTCCCACACAGGTAGTATATCTAGCACTCCAAAGGGGAGTGTGCTGTCTACACCAAGATATGGCAGGCCATGGGCTGATGGTCCTGGGAGTTCCCATGGAGGACATGGTCCCAGAAGACAGCGGTCACCAACAGGTAGTAGCCTTGTGTCTGACCTTGGGCATGGAGGTGCCAGTGCAACTCCTGGCAGAGCCAGTTCCTGTGCTCAGGCATGGACAGTGAACTCCAGCTCTACCATGCACAGATAAATCTGCCCAACACACATGTGAGCTTGACAGTGTACACACACACACTCACACACCACTTTCACAATTGGATAACACATTTCCATGGTCCATCTTGTCTGTTTCCCCATCCTGATTCACACACATGCTTTCAACCTATTGGGTCAGCCTAGGCCTTATGCAACTTCACACAACATGCTGTGCAAGTAATGATACCTGTGCCACATCCCTGTCATTCTCATCAGTGATGGAGGGAAATTAAGCTATGTGCCTGATGCACAGAGTGACTATATAAATTACAATGCATTTGTTTATTCCATTGTTTCCTTTGCCATTCCACTTGTACTGCTCACTGACAAATACTGTATGCTGTCATTTGTAATGAGTAAACCACATTATTTTGTGCACACTATGATGGATGATGTTGTAATGGCTGTATACTTACACAATGAAAGGTGTCTCATGGACCTGTTTATGTTTCACTTTCAGGATTCTGTTGGCCACACTTATGGGTGCACCATGACAATAATGCAATAAACATCAGAGCACAGGATGAAATGTCATCACAGAAGAAAAAGTTCTTCAGAAAGGCACAGCAGTATAGGTGCATGGATCCATAGGTTCAGGTGGGTATAACAGGCTAACAAGGACAATGGCTTCATTCAGCCTACTTATGCATCCCTAATCTCTGAAAAGGTCTGATACCCTTGATAAGTGTCAGCAGGATTTCGAGCTGACATATCTACAAGCTGTGCTGAGGTAGATGAACCATCTATAATTTTCCTGTGTCCATTACAGACCCTTATCCCAAACCAGTTATGATTGCCTTGTTCTGTATCCCATTGTGTAACTTGCACATGATGTGTGTTACAGCGGAAGTGTGTGACATGTATGTGTAGCCTGACATATAAATTGTAATGTCTGGGTTATATACCTGTCTCTCCAGCATGTACTACTTACACCACAGTCAAAGTGTAGTTGGTAGAACAGGTAATATATGTGTTAGTCCTTTCTTGGATGTACAGGAGGTACACAGTGGGATCTGACACCTCCCTGTATGGCATCTACACACCTCCCCTCCAAAACATGTTGTAGGCAGAATACACATTTACAGCTTTGACAACGTCTGCATAGGACATGCTATGTACACTATGTATTGGTTTACTATGGAACCTCTGTGGCTGTTACAGTTGTTGGATATGCCTGTGCAGTGATATACCAAAGGTGCCATTGCACTCGATATGTGTGATGAGTGCCAACTACAGTATAACAATGACAGTCTGGGATTTACATGCCATAACTATTTCTATAGGTTGTACAAAAATGAATGAGTCTCCACATCTTACTGACCAGCAAAAGTAAAAGACTAGGATCACTCTCTGTGTCTATTAGTCCCTGACTAATAGTTCAACAGTTTGCAGTGTGCAGACAATACAATATCTTCCAGAGATGGATGACTTCTAAAACGATAGTATTGTGCATTCCTTGCCATTTACTTTTGTCATTGTCTCTGACAACAACTGAATGTGTGCTTCAGCCCATTCTGGATAACTCTTGATTCTGTATGGGATTCAGAGGCAGCTCCTAATTTGCAATCATTTGCAAATATAGTGAGTCACAGGTCACTGACAGTAGGCTTGACTGCAGAGAAGGGAGTGGCTAGAAGGGGTAGTCTATAAATGATTTGGGAGGGAAGTCCACTGGTGACTGGCCTCATTGTAGCAGTGGACTACCCAATGCTATCTTCCGGATAATGACTGTCAGACACTTGGCTATCCACCTGCTGACAGACTAGTTTGTAAATAACCTCTGCAGTTTTTCAAAAATTCCTGATGGCCTAATAGTGTCAAATGCCTTGGCAGGCCATGGTATGTGGAGTGAGTCATATTTCCCTCATCTATTGCATAGTTTAACACTAAATCACGTCCACTGGTTATGGTAGGCATGATCTCCCCTTGACCAAAACAAACTGACTTTGGCCAAGTGTCTGTAGGTGTACAACATTGTTACTAATTTATTTTATATTTATTATTTGTTGACCAGGAAAGTCTGACTAGGTTCCACAGACAAAGATGATTAAGGGGGCCCCCTGCAGCTATGGTTTTGCAGGGACTAAAAGCTGGCTATGTAGTTAGTTTTAGTGGAGAAAATTTCCAAAAGCAGTGTTTAACTAAGCCAGGAGCACTATGTCAGTAGTAAAATATTTAATGGCATTCTGATGCCTGTTACTTGACAAAACACCGTTACTACAACCAGAAATATCTTTGAATTTTAAAGGAGATATAAATAAGAGTTATTACCCTCATAATTTATTAAGTATGCAAGACTGCTGCACTAGCTTTTGTTGGTTTTACAGATGTAACAAAATATCAGGAGAAGATAACTTGCTGTGGTTGGGGGCCCCCAGGGAATAGGGGGCCCCCAGCGACCGCAGGGCTCGCTGGTGCCTAAAACCGGCTATGCTGGTATGCTTAGTTGGATCAGATTTGGAATACTATAGCATTCAGTGTGTCAGGGTATACATAGTTTTAAGAGGGTGTCAGGTGTTTGTTTTTTGGGGAGAGGAGGTTAACTGAAGTTTGAATCTCATGCTCAGATTTTGACCAACATACTGATTAACAAAGTCGCTACTGTAAAGGTGAGATATATGGCTGTATTATCCATTTATAGTGCAACATGTGGTGGTGTTTACATTACCTCTCCCTCAAATATTCACAGGACCATCAGAAATTGGACAAGGCCATGATCCTGCTTCTGGAAAGAACAATACTCTTGTGTTAGAGATGCAGACTTAGTGCATTGTACAGTATTCACTAAAGTGTCATCCCAGGCATGCTGGATTGATGTATTGTCTGCATGATTGCCAACTGCACAGATTTTTTCTGACTGTACACAGTTTAGAATCATACATATACCTCATAGGTGTGACCACAGTGATAGATGTGACAGTATTGTTAGGACATTACAGATCGCCATATGTGTCAGCTGTGCAGAGTTTTGATAAATGTCAACAGTGTACATCATTGTTACTCATGAGATTGTTTAAAGAGCTTTTATTTACAAGTAACTACAGATGTTTGTTAGAAAATAATGTCCTCGTGCTACAATATGAGGTTTGTGGTTAAACAGGTCTGTAATGGTGACAGCAGTGTATACAGCTTAACATATATTGCAACATTGTACTGCAGAGCATAGTAGTGCAGGTATTAACGTACTGATTTTCCCTTTTTTATAACAGGTGACCAGGGGCTTAGTCTCTGTCCAGTTCACAACCTGATGTCCGTGTCTCTTCAGACTCTGAGGATGATGGTGGCCAAAGTGAGGCACAGGTGGGGGTTGCAAGGGCTGAATCTGTCCCACAGGTTTACATCCCTCTTCTGCCTTCATTGTCACATTACACAGTCAGTATACCTACACATACCCAGCCCCCAGACTCCACAGATATTGGACAGTCAGCGGGTTGAAACACTGAACAGGAAAGTGTGGCTACTATGGCTACAGTGGGTATTGATATTGGCCATAGCCAAAGAGATGGTGAGGTTCCACACAGGTGGATTGATAGGGTTCTCATAGGAGGCCTGTTGTCCTTCCACCACCTGTTGCAGGTGTCTCATCATGTGTCACTTGGCATATGCTTTGGGCTATCATGGAGGCACAGGCACATTCTGAAAGGATTTCCAGATGAATCCTCAGACTTATGGATGCAGCACAGTCTGACATCCTTGACTGCCTCCTCAGCATTGCTGATACCCTGGATCAGTTGATTGATGCAGTGGAAAGACATTTGTCTGATATGGATTACACACTATCTGTCTTGGAATGCACATTGTCGGTGATGGAACATCTAGATGGAGCTGAGCACTGGACTCATGGACGTATGTCAGCAACTACATTTGCTGAAAGTCCATGTGGCCATGTGGCTATGCAGAATCACATTCCCACACAGGTAGTATATCTAGCACTCCAAAGGGGAGTGTGCTGTCTACACCAAGATATGGCAGGCCATGGGCTGATGGTCCTGGGAGTTCCCATGGAGGACATGGTCCCAGAAGACAGCGGTCACCAACAGGTAGTAGCCTTGTGTCTGACCTTGGGCATGGAGGTGCCAGTGCAACTCCTGGCAGAGCCAGTTCCTGTGCTCAGGCATGGACAGTGAACTTCCAGCTCTACCATGCACAGATAAATCTGCCCAACACACATGTGAGCTTGACAGTGTACACACACACACTCACACACCACTTTCACAATTGGATAACACATTTCCATGGTCCATCTTGTCTGTTTCCCATCCTGATTCACACACATGCTTTCAACCTATTGGGTCAGCCTAGGCCTTATGCAACTTCACACAACATGCTGTGCAAGTAATGATACCTGTGCCACATCCCTGTCATTCTCATCAGTGATGGAGGGAAATTAAGCTATGTGCCTGATGCACAGAGTGACTATATAAATTACAATGCATTTGTTTATTCCATTGTTTCCTTTGCCATTCCACTTGTACTGCTCACTGACAAATACTGTATGCTGTCATTTGTAATGAGTAAACCACATTATTTTGTGCACACTATGATGGATGATGTTGTAATGGCTGTATACTTACACAATGAAAGGTGTCTCATGGACCTGTTTATGTTTCACTTTCAGGATTCTGTTGGCCACACTTATGGGTGCACCATGACAATAATGCAATAAACATCAGAGCACAGGATGAAATGTCATCACAGAAGAAAAAGTTCTTCAGAAAGGCACAGCAGTATAGGTGCATGGATCCATAGGTTCAGGTGGGTATAACAGGCTAACAAGGACAATGGCTTCATTCAGCCTACTTATGCATCCCTAATCTCTGAAAAGGTCTGATACCCTTGATAAGTGTCAGCAGGATTTCGGGAGCTGACATATCTACAAGCTGTGCTGAGGTAGATGAACCATCTATAATTTTCCTGTGTCCATTACAGACCCTTATCCCAAACCAGTTATGATTGCCTTGTTCTGTATCCCATTGTGTAACTTGCACATGATGTGTGTTACAGCGGAAGTGTGCTTGACATGTATGTGTAGCCTGTGACATATAAATTGTAATGTCTGGGTTACATACCTGTCTCTCCAGCATGTACTACTTACACCACAGTCAAAGTGTAGTTGGTAGAACAGGTAATGCATGAGTTAGTCCTTTCTTGGATATGCAGGAGGTACACAGTGGTATCTAATACCTCCTTGTATGGCATCTATTCACCTCCCCTTCAAAGCATGTAGGACACAGAATACACATTTACTGCCTTGACAAAGTCTGCATAGGACATGCTATGTACACTATGTATTGGTTTACCATGGAACCTCTGTGGCTGTTACAGTTGTTGGGCATGCCTGTGTAGTGACTTACCAAAGGTGCCATTGCACTCAATGACAGCTGTAATGAGCACCAACTACAGTATAACATTGACAGTCTGGGATTTACATGCCATACTTTTCTCTATAGGTTGTACAAAATTGAATGAATCCCCACACCTTACAGACCAGCAAAAGTAAAAGACTAGATCACTCTCTGTGTCTATTAGTCCTTGACTAATGGCTCAACTGTTTGCAGTTTGTGGACAATATAATATTTTCCAGGGGTGGATGACTTCCAAAAGAATAGTATTGTGCATTCCTTGCCATTTACTTTTTGTCATTGTCTCTGACAACAACTGAATGTGTGCTTCAGCCCATTCTGGATAACTCTTGATTCTGTATGGGATTCAGAGGCAGCTCCTAATTTGCAATCATTTGCAAATATAGTGAGTCACAGGTCACTGACAGTAGGCTTGACTGCAGAGAAGGGAGTGGCTAGAAGGGGTAGTCTATAAATGATTTGGGAGGGAAGTCCACTGGTGACTGGCCTCATTGTAGCAGTGGACTACCCAATGCTATCTTCCCGGATAATGACTGTCAGACACTTGGCTATCCACCTGCTGACAGACTAGTTTGTAAATAACCTCTGCAGTTTTTCAAAAATTCCTGATGGCCTAATAGTGTCAAATGCCTTGGCAGGCCATGGTATGTGGAGTGAGTCATATTTCCCTCATCTATTGCATAGTTTAACACTAAATCACGTCCACTGGTTATGGTAGGCATGATCTCCCCTTGACCAAAACAAACTGACTTTGGCCAAGTGTCTGTAGGTGTACAACATTGTTACTAATTTATTTTATATTTATTATTTGTTGACCAGGAAAGTCTGACTAGGTTCCACAGAGCCTGTTTTCAGTGGAGGCCCGGGGAGAAATGCTCCAGATGCATGCCTTTGGAATGTGGGAGGAAACCGGAGTACCCGGAGGAAACCCACGCAAACACAGGAAGAACATGCAAACTCCACACAGAAGGCACCCCAGCCGAGAATCGAACCGGAGAACCTCTTGCTGTGAGGTGACAATGTTAACCACTGCACCACTGTGCCACCCTAATGATTTCCATGATAACTAATTTCATGACTTTAAATATCAAATGACTGAGACATACCGGGACAGTGCTTGGCACTACTTGCTAGTTGTCCTGTGTGCAACTATGTATTGCAGTTACTTCCATCATGTTTTCCAATAAAATAGTCATCCAGAGTGTCTGTGTCTGTACAGAGTAGATGCCTTGATTAGCAGCCAGAGCAAACATTTGACTTTTGCATGTATTATGCCTTCTTTTCCATAGTTGTTAGGATTTTACTAGGGTACCGATTAGATGGTGATTAGGAGCACAGATGCAGCATCACAATATAATGTCACATTTGTAGGTATACTATTGTGACCATGCCTAATAACAGGATTATGTTTAATCTCAGGGCCACATACCTAACAAAGCATTGTAATCACTCAACCATGTTATGTCACACTGTCAGATGCTGTGTTACCACAGGGGATCTGCATAAAGGTGACAATATATTATGTTTCATCACCTGTGATGACATTGGCTAACAATGGCCTGCTGTGACATTCACACAAGCAAGAATAGGTTCATAGGTTGGTACTAGGCAATCATTCCTAGGGCCTATACAAGCCTAGCCAAACAATTCCCCGGATATTTCTTCCCACAATATTTACTTCCCTGGACCCCTGTCTAGCAGGGTGACTGATGTGATCCCCAGGGTGTATTTCCTATCTCCGATTGAATCATCAAGGTTCCTTTGGAAGAGGGCTAAGGAGCTGCTCTGCTGGACATGCATGGGCATTCCAGCGTATGGGGAGTCTCTGGGTCAGGAACCTATCCCTCCAGCATGTTTTGCTCATTGTGATGACAAGGTTTAGATCCCTGGAACGTGTGGCTCTGAGGGGTTGGGATTTCTTTAAGTGGAGCATGTCCAACAGCTCAAGGTTTGACATGGCCTTGTATGTTAAGCAGAGATCACCTCTGACTAGACGATATGCCACAGAGTATAGCTGGAGTTTTTTTAAACGGTCAGCATAGGGCATCTGCTTTAGGCCTGTGATTCTTTTAGTGAGGTATTTCTGCAGCCTTTCCAGCTGTTGCAGATGTATTGTGAGGTACATAACAGATGGGGTGTTGTACTCTATAATGGGTCTAATGAGGGATGAGTTCAGTGAGACAATGATCTCCATTTTTCTGGATGAAAAGCCCTTAATGATGAGGTATGCCACATAGAAGGATTTCCTGACTGTTGTGATGATGTGGTTATTGAAGGTGAGACCACTGTCCATCTGTGTCCCTTATCACACTTTCAGTGTTTAGTGTACTGCCACCTATGTGGTAATTCATGGGTACATGTTTTTTTCCCAAAGGGGATAACTATACATTTCTTGGCATTAAGCTTGAGCCCATGGCTCTGGCATCAAGCATCTGTTTCTGTAAGGCACATTTGTAGGATATCCACATCATTTGGGGATTCAATAATGGATCCCAGTTTACAATCATCTGTGAACTTTGTTAGCCAGAGTCCCTTAGTACTGGGCTGTACAAGTAGATGCCAAACAAGACCGGTCCCAGGACTGAACCCTGAGGTACTCCACTTGTCACTTATCTGGAGCTGGATTTGGAGTCGGCTACTTTTACAGTCTGGGTTCTGTCAGTAAGTCAGTTGGCAACCCATCGAGTGACATAGAGATTTATGCCCAGCTTAGTAGGTTTATCTATGATTCCAGTGTGGGGGATGGTGTCAAAGGCCTTGGCAAGGTCCAGATAGGCTGTGTGGACCACCTTACCCTTGTCCACAGCTCTGGAGACTGATTCGAAGAAGTCAATCAGATTCAGGAGACAAGATTGGCCCTTTATGAACCCAAACTGGGTGGGTTCCAGTGTTTGAATGTTGCCAATGTCTTTGTTTATAAGTTCCAGAATAATGCGTTCCATGCCCTTGAAGATCAGGCTCATCAGACTGATGGGACGGTAGTTCCCAGAATCCAAGGTGGATCCCCCCTTGTGGAGTGGGATAACTGTAGCTGTGAGCCACTCAGTGGGCAAAAGCCTGAGGTGAGGCTATGATTAAACATGGCACTTAGGTGAGGTGCCAGTTCATTTTGTAGTTCATGTAGAACACTGCCCGGGATGTCATCTGGTCCCTTGGATGCTGTATTCTTAGCTTTGGAGAGTGCAGTTTCTACCTGTGTGGCCGTGATTACTGGAATTTGGCAATCTTTTGGTATTGAGATGGGCCCTTTGGGGGTAAGAGGGGGGTGAAGTTGGCACTAAATCGATCTGCCAGGATATTGGCAATATCCTTGGGATCAGTATATTTAATGCTATTCTGTTGTATCTCAGAGCAGATCTGAGCATTGCTATTTAGATTCTTGACATAACTATAGAATGCCTTGTGGTTGTCTTTGGAATCTTTGGCAATTTTATTTTCGTAACTAGCTTTGGAGGATTTTATGAGGGATCTCAGCTTCTTACTGAAGCTGGCAAGGGAGTTTTTTGCATCCTGGGGCTTTCCTCTTTTCTTCAACAGTTTCTTCCTTCTGTTGTATACTTTGTTTATGGCAGAGGACCACCAGATTGGCTTCTTTTTTTTGGAGGAGAGCATCTTGGATCTATTTGGGATGGCACGATTCATGCATGAGTGGATGTGCTCATACAGTGCCTTATTGTAGGATTCAGTAGTCAAACTTTCAGCTCCCGTCTGCATGAGTGCCATGAAGTTAGTCACTTCTGACTTAGGTAGCATGAAGTTGGCTTTGGAGAAGTTTTTTTACGGAGGTTTCCTTACTGGGGGATGGGGGTGGGATGTGGATATCAAGGGTGATTTGCTTATGGTCAGACCAGACCAATGAGGGAGTGACCACTGGTGTAGAGCATCTATCTCCCATGTTGGTAATGACCAGGTCTAGAATATTGGAGCCCCTGGTGGGAAAATGGATTAGTTGATCCAGGGCATTGGAATTTATGAATTCCATGAACCATTGGAAAAAGGTGTTGGTACCCAAGTAGTTTTCCCAGTTAATGACAGGGTAGTTGAAATCACCCAGTATTAGGGTGTTCGGTTGCATCTTAATATTTTCCAGTATGTTTATAAAGGTGTAGTGAGAATCTTGGGGCATGGTGGGGGATCTGTAGCAAGCGACAATTTGAATTGCAGTCTTACCTAGTGTTAGTTGCACCTGGAGAATTTCAGATGCATTGTGTTGGGCAACTAGCCTGGAGGTGTGAATATCCTTGGTGAATATAGACACTCCTCCATCTTTAGTGTTTCAGTCTTGGTTTTGTGACCAAAAAGTGTGGTAAGAGTTGTAGCCTGGTATTACAGGGGTGCTCTCTGGAGTCTTGAACCAGGTCTCAGTTACTGCACAGACATCAATGTTTTCCATTTTTAGGAGTGCCTTGAGAGAGTGCATTTTGAGGTTTAGACTTCTAGCATTGAGTAGCATTACCTTCAGATTTTGCATGCTTGTATCTGTTACGGTGGTGGTTTATTCCTTTGAACCTCGCCTATTGCTAATGGCATTATCAATGACTGCTGAACAGATGTGGAAAGCATCACCACTCCTTACTCATATGCCATGCAAACATAATGTGTGAGAGATGTGACCATATTACAAACCTTAATTCCATGATGTCTCACACACCTTTTAGTACATATGACAATGAGCATTTTGCCAACATGCACATCTCACCTCCTGCTCCATTCACACCCACATCTGACACACCTGCATCTGTGGAGCTCCTTACCAGACACTTTCCCAAACAATAGACACCTCAGAAACCCATATGCATGCTCAGTACACATAATCATACCTCTGGAGAACACAGTACACATAACAGTTCATTCACCACTGCCTCACTACTCAAACACCTGAGGAAAAACACAAAATCAAACCTATTATTCACAGATGATTACATCATTAGACACATTGATGGGAATGGTCACAGTTAGCTGTCTGTGAGTTGACACAATACGCCATACCACACATTGACGCAAGTCTGTCAATGTCAAGTAGCGTAATGATGATGTCATATTTCCTATTAGTGTGTACAAACTTGAGTCATACATCACCAGACTGTACGCAGACACAGTACTGAGCTTAGACACTCTGTGTCTCTGACGGGTATGCTCATAGGTTTCAGTTGCATTTCACCCTTACCTAGGATGATGGCTCAGTACACATGGAAAATGATGGAAATCAATAATTGCCTAAGCATGTGGTGTCATTGTAACGGGATCAACTTCATGTCTACCTGGGATGTTTGCTCAATAGATCACAATACTTTGCCAAAGATGGTTTTCATCTGTCACCCCTGGAATTTTGTGTACTGGCCAATGGTGCTGATACCGCCATAGTGCACTGTCTCAAGGGAAAACTTTCCAATGAGAAAAGGCCATCTTCATACAGCATCACAGTTATGCGGCTACACACTAGGAATGCCAACACTAAACTCTAGTCAGAGGAAGGTGTCCCCACTTTGGAATATGCAGACATTTGTACAGTCACATATCCCTGGGTCAAGGCTGTTTATAGCATCACAGCCATACCAGACTACACGTCCTTCCATATGTCCAGACGTCAAACTAACAATGTGCAAGGTAATGCAAGTAGTGTATACATATTCATTAAAGATAGATACATATCCATATTGGTGAAACAGTGTAAATCTATGGAGACACTGCAGGTGCTATTCACTGCTGGAAGGGCACCTAATCAAGCCATTGCCAGCTACAGGAGCACCTCCATGTATCCAGACACCTGTTGTGCTTATTTGAATCTACCTTTGTCTATCAAGATGCATCAGTACACCATGGTTTGGGGTGACATTAACTACCCAACCACTGTGTAGGTTAGTCATGCTCAAGCTTACGTGACCATATGTTAGTCAATGTCCTTAACTACATTGCCCTGGACCAGTGGCGTGGCATCCCCACAAGGGGAGCCAACATAGTGCATCAGGTGTTTAGCAATATGGGTTACCACTGCAGCCTCTTCACTGTGTGGTCCTCCCTGGTGAGATCTGAACACTGATCAGTCTCATTAAAAATAAGTATCACACCTACACCCCATCTTACAGAAAATACAGTAATAAACTTCAACAAAGCAAATTATAACCTCCTATGGGATGGTTTACATTGCTTGACAGCACCCCCCCCCCCAGATGGGACAGGCAAGTATGCAGACCTCTACACCAATGCTTTATGCAAGCACCTATACAACTGTATAGATACGGCTGTACCTGTCAGAAGAAAAATAAGCTCCTCATGGCACAGAACATCTGCTTGGTGGACAACTGCCATTAGCACGCTGGACAATAAGAGGTGGAAATTGCTGTGTGACAGTTGGAGTGAGAGAGCCCCCTGCCTAAAATGGAATCACTACCTCCTCAGCTAAAACAAGAAAATAATGTTGTTGTGACATCCTGCAAAAACAGTATGTGGCAAAATTAGCCTCCTCACAAAGGATGACCACAATGCATAGTGTAGTTACAAGTGTGACCTCGGAGGAAAGGCCCAGATTGTCAGTGAACTTGTACTTAATGATGACACATATAATGAGCCTGTAGTCATAGCTAACCTCTTATCCCACAGGTTATGTGTGAAGGTCACTCCCCTGTCCCCAGCACATGTACCACATGACATCCCTACAACCTGTCTCATACTCTGTATATGTACAGAGCAGGTCATAATTGGGCTCTGTAATGAGAAAACACAGCCACTATTGGACATGCTAACATCCCAGGCTGTGTCCTACATGGGATCCAACAATGATTACTAACACCATTCAAAACTCTTTGCAGTTATAGTGTAACCACCTGTGCATCCCAGCTGACTGAAGAACTGCAACTGTAATCCCCTTGCACACAGCTGGTGCATCCACCGACCATGGGAGCTATAGACCTATTAGTCTGTGTAGCGATATCTGTAAGCCCATGGGTTAAATCATCATGGACCTGATTAGCAAAGATATATGTAATCTACAAACAATTGACCCTACACAGTTTGGATTTCTTAAAGGAAGATAATGGCTGTTAAAACTGGTGGACATGTATGAGGTGGTTACCAAGGACCTGGATGAGGAGAAATCTGTGCATACAGCCCCCTGGACTTAGTAAAGTCATGTGACACTATCCCTCACTCAGGCATCATTGACATAATCACCCAAGTAGTCATCAACAGCAATATAATTATAGGGGTCACTAAGTGGCTCCCCTGATGGAACACATACTCAAAATAGGAGAATCTGCCTCCAATAGCTGATTTGTAACCAGGGGGTTCAACAGGGCTCAGTCCTGTGTCCTCTATTGCTTGGAATCCATTTAACCACAATACTAGCACAAAGTGAATGTCTGTGTCTGGCAAGGTTGGCTCACACCTGCAAACTGGGAGTGGTCATAGAATCTATTAGTTATGACAATATTCTACAAGAGGGTATTGATGAACAAATGCCTGTTGATGTACTCATGGCCGTAAACTCCATGCAATATCTATGTAGTATCATTTCCATCAGTAACACCTATGTTCCTGGTGAGTAGTACATCAGTAGCGACACCTAATGTACATGCTGAGGGGGTGATAGACTTGGGCACACAGGCCTGACCACAGAGGTTTACACCTAGTTTACCTTAGATCATCATCTCTCTCCAGTGGTAAGAAGGGAATCATATCTTGGTCATGTCATAACTGAGGGCACTGTTACCCAAAATTGATGTAGTCATAACCTCCATGTACTCTTCCCTCTGCACACCAGTATTTGAGTACAATGGCCATTTTGTCATGTATCTTTCAAAGCACTACTAGCAATTGCACACAACACAAAGGTCCCTCATAATGAAACTTCAGGTCTTCATTATCTGTCCTATGAGGTTCATCTGAAATCACTATCATTGTAGCCTTTGTCATATAGACTACTCAGGGGTGATCTCTGCCTTACATACAGGGTAATGTCTGACCCTGCTTAATTGGAAATGTTACATATCTGTAGGTGGCATGGTACATGGAATACTCACTATAAGGACATCAATATGGTATGTGACATTACTGATACATGCTGGTGTGAGGGATATGTCTAGCAGACTTAAAAAAGCTTTGAAACAGACTCCTGCCTAATGACAAATGGAGCACCTCTTTGGCCCTTGTCACATATCATCTGTATGACTGGCTGAGTGAGTGTCATTTCACTACAGGTCTTCTGCCTGTGTCCCTCGTGGACAGGTACAGTATATGTTGATTGTATAAATAAAGGTAAGAACTTGACTAGAACTGTAAGGGCTCTAGGGCTATTAGGCTAATAAACTTCAATTATTCTATGATTCTGTACACTGATGTAAAATGCTCTATCAACCACACAAACATACCTGGCTATAATGAGTACAGCATCACTTCCAATTAATGCTTACAGGACACTGCACAAACTCCAAGTCATGTGCAAGTAGATTAGAACCCCTACCTATTTAATAGTACACACTACAGATCATGGCATGCAGTACATGTGCCATACCGCAAGTCTGCTATTAATATCTGTTTAAGACATGTTATGCTAGATGACATCAGCAGGCCTTGTTGTGGTCAGGCATTTGGAGGCCAATATCACCTGCTACAACTAAAATACTGCAAAACCCTACCTATTTCTAAGTCAGTGAGATGACTATATTTATGTTGTATGGAGATACAAAAACACGTACACACACACCAAGTGGCCTGGAGTGAGATTATAACCCTGTACCCCTCATGCCCTCATACCCCATACCTATCCAGTCTTACATACTATTGATCAGAATAATTATCGCACATGCCATGGCTGAAGTTTAGCATTAGAATGGCAGTTGGAGTCTTAAGGTACATGACATCAGCAAGCCTTGTGGAAGACAGGTGTTTGGAGGTCAGCATAACTTACAGGGCAAAAAAGTGCAGAACTATTGCAGTTCAGTAGTTGATGAGGGATTCTTAGTTGTTTTGCAGGGATATGCATGCACGCAGACACACACACACACCAAATGGCTTGGAGTGCGATTAGAACCCTTACCTCTTCACTTTAACATAGTATAGATCACAGTACTTCTGACACACACCACAGTTGAAATCTGACATTCAGATGGCAGTTGGTAGTCTTAAGGTACATGACATCTTCAGGCCTTGTGGAAGACAGGGTTTTGGAGGCTGGCATCAACTTACAGGGGCAAAAGTACAGAAGCATTCCAGTTTGCTAGTCAATGAGGGATTTTCAGTTGTTTTGCAGGAAGATACATGCATGCACACAAAAACACAGCAAGTGGCCTGGAGTGAAATGAGAAACCCTATCTGTCTCATCTTACAAAATATAGATCACAGTACTTATCACACATGTCATGGCTAACGTCTGTTTTATACATGATTGGAGGAAAACTACTTGTGGATTACATAAACTAGGCTTGTTTTGAACAGTATTTGTGGCCTGCAGAGTGATATTGCTTTTCATAGGTATCTGCATCTAGTAGCCTAGTAGTCAGATAACAGTTATTTATCTTAGCTATGTGGCTACAGTTGCCATTTTGGCCATATGTGTCTGGGCAAGCCTGTGGACAAGAATAATGTGGCCTGTCAATGTGTGCGTAGACAACATTATACATTACACCACCTGTTCACCTGTATGTGTGGTGACATTCAGCATCAGGCACAGCAGTCTGTAAGTAAGTGAATGATCTACTGCTGAATCCTTGCTTTTGATCCTTTGAGCAACATTATATTTGTGTCATAGTGCAGCTTTACCTGCCATTATCAGGGTATGTAGGACAATGCAGACATACACACACATATAAACATATATATTTATGAATATAACAACAACAAAAAATATATATATGTAGGTGTGTGTCTCTCTGTGTGTATGTGTGTGTGTTTGTGTGTGTGTGTGTGTGTGTGTGTGTGTGTGTGTGTGTGTGTGTGTGTGTGTGTGTGTGTGTGTGTGTATGCTATATATTTATATGTTATGTAGATATATGGGGAGAGACTAAGAGGTATGCATAAATATATATATATATAGGTTCATAGGTTCATACTAGGCTATCTGCCCTAGGGCATTTAAGCCTAGCCAGAATGTGTTTGGCTTTCGCCACCCATTTTAAATTTATTTTGCTATGCCTTTTTTCGAGGTTAGTATACTGAGCCTCTGTCTAACAGTGACACAGAAGTGATACCCGGGGTAAACCTACGATCTCCCATCCACTCATCAAGATTCCTCTTGAAGAGAGTCAATGAGGGACTCTGCCTAACCTGGACTGAGATTTTATTCCAGAGTGAAGGGAGCCTCTGGGTTATGAATCTGTCCCTCCAGCATGTCCTATTTATTTCAGTGCTGAGGTTCAAGCCTCTCGAGTGCGTAGCTCAATGGGATTTGGATTTTCTGAGGTGCAGCATGTCAATTAATTCCGGGTTGGACATGGCTTTATAGGTCAGGCACAGATCGCCTCTGAACAGGCGGTATGCCACTGAGTAGAGCTGGAGTTTCTTTAACCGGGCAGCATATGGCATCTGTTTGAGCCCTTTGATCCTCTTGGTGAGGTACTCTTGAGGTCTTTCCAGTTGCTGCAGGTGTCTGGTAAGGTACATCCCAAAAGGGGCATTGTACTCAATTATGGGCCTGATGAGGGATGAGTAAAGAGGCACGATGACCTCCCCTGATCTAGATGTGAATCCCTTCATGATTAAGTGGGCTATATAAAATGTTTTTCTAACCACTTTGGCCATGTGGTTGTCAAATGAGAGATTGCTATCAACTTGGGTCCCCAGGTCCCAAATGACTTCTTCTGTACTTAATGGATTACCACCTATGTGGTAATTTGTGGGAACTTTGTTTTTCCCAAAGGGGATGACTATACACTTTTTGGCATTAAGCTTGAGGCCATGGCTCTGGCACCAGTTGTCTGTTTCTATGAGGCCCTTTTGGAGGATGCTTGTGTCGGCTGCAGAGTTGATTATGGCACCCAGTTTGCAGTCATCTGCGAACTTGGTCAGCCACAGTCCTTCCGTGTTGGCCTGTACCACCGCAAAATATATACCAAACAAGAGAGGTCCCAGGACTGAGCCTTGTGGGACACCACTTGTAACTGGTTTGGAGTCTGACATGGCTCCAGCAATTCTAACCATGTGGGTTCTGTCCTTGAGCCAGTTTGCAATCCATCTAGTGACATAGGGGTTTATATTTAAGCTGGTGAGCTTATCTATAATGCCCGAGTGGGGTATTGTATCCAAGGCTTTTGTGAGGTCCAGGTAGGCTGTGTGGACCACCATCCCCTCGTCAATGGCCTTGGTGACTGTTTCAAAGAAATCAACCAGGTTTAAGAGGCAGGATCTGCCCTTAACAAAGCCGAACTGGGTAGGATCCAGTGTCTGTAGGTCCCCAATATCTTTATTTATGAGGTCCATGATGATCCTTTCCATAGCTTTGCAGACCAAGCTAGTCAGGCTTATGGGGCGATAGTTTCCAGGATCCATTGAGGCACCACCTTTATGGAGAGGGACCACTGTTGCTGTACGCCACTCTTTGGGCACAAATCCTGTAGTAAGGCTGAGATTGAACAGTAGTTTTATGTTTGGGTTTAGCTCTTCTTGGAGTTCATGTAGGACGCTGTCTGGTCCCATTGATGCTGTGTTTTTTGCTTTGGAGAGGGCGGCTTTTACCTGAGCATCTGAGATGTCAGGGGGGCAGCACTCTGCTGGCATAGATATTTGCCCTTTTGGTGGGGAGGGGGGGGGGAGTTTGCGCTGAACCTGTCAGCTAGGATGTTGGCAATGTCTGTGGGTTCAGTGTAATTTTTGTCATTTTGGACTAATTCTGAGCATATCTGGGAATTACCACCCAGATTCCTAACATAACTAAAGAAAGCCTTGTGATTACCCTTGTGATTATCCTTAGTGTCCTGTGCAATTTTTCTCTCAAAGCTGGCCTTAGACAATTTTATGAGTGCCCGTAAATTGTGCCTTCCCTATTTGGGATTTTGCTCTATCATTTAGTAGCTTCCTCCTTCTATTGTATAGTTTGTTTATGGCTGGGGTCCACCAGACAGGACATCTGCCTTTGGAGGATTGGGTCTTGGTTTTATTTGGGATCGCATGATCCATGCATTCCTGAAGGTGTTCATAGAATGCGTTTATAAAGGATTCTGCGGTCTGGGCCGTATTTTCCAAAGGCCTGGGGGCTTTGAAGGATTCCACCTCTGTTTTGTGGAGTGTGACTGTTGGCATTTGGATGGGCAAGCCTGTGGACAAGAATAATGTGGCCTGTCAATGTGTGCGTAGACAACATTATACATTACACCACCTGTTCACCTTTTGGTGTATGTGTGGTGACATTCAGCATCAGGCACAGCAGTCTGTAAGTAAGTGAATGATCTACTGCTGAATCCTTGCTTTTAATCCTTGCTTTTAATCCTTTGAACAACATTATATTTGTGTCATAGTGCAGCTTTACCTGCCATTATCAGGGTATGTAGGACAATGCAGACATACACAGACATATAAACATATATATTTATGAATATAACAAGAATAAATATATATATATATATATATATATATATATATATATATATATGTATATATATATATATATATATATATATATATATATATATATATGTAGGTGTGTGTCTGTGTGTGTGCGTGTGTGTGTGTGTGTGTGTGTGTGTGTGTGTGTGTGTGTATGTGTGTGTATGCTATATATTTATATGTTATGTAGATATATGGGGAGAGACAAAGAGGTATGTATAAATATATATATATATATATATATATATATATATATATATATAAATATATATATATGGATTCACTTTACATGCTCGACATTTTAAAACGTCGAAATTCAAATGTCCGACACCATATAATCAACATTTTAAAACATAAAACCTGTAAAGCAAATACAAAAAGAACACAAAATATTTTTCTAGCATGTTTTTGCAGGGGGGCAAGAACCCCTGCACCCCCACATGGGGACTGAACTGCCCATACCCCCCCGATATTTAAATAATCCAACTCCGAGATCACACTACAGTGAGAAAAAGGGAAAATTACCCATTCTGCGCTGTATGGATATCTCCGCTTGACAGGTTCAATGTTTTAAAATGTCGATTATATGGTCTCAGGCATATGAATTTCGACATTTTAAAATGTTGAACATGTAAAGTGAAACTATATATATATATATATATATATATATATATATATATATATATATACATGCATACATACATATACTATCTGTGGGAGCGAGAGATAGTGACAGACAGATAAGTATACATATATGTATGTAGCTATAGACATATCTATATATAAAAAGTCATTTTGAGCAAGGAGCAACAGAATTGCATTCTGCTTAACTAAGTATATGAGTGTGCCAAGTGGGATTTTCACTACTTATAAACTGACTCCAGCCCCACCTACCTGTACTCTAGTCCGGGGCTTTGTCTGTTAAGGAAAATGACATTTGTCCCTGTTTTATCACTGCTGCACTTCACTCGAACTGTCTACAACTTTCTAAACCTGTTTAATGTAATTAATATGTGACAGAGATTAATAAAATTACACCAGACAAAGAATGATAGCCTGTAAAACGCAACATAATAATACCTCACATCCAAAAGAGGTGGATATTTCTAGATTAGAACCCACAATGCCATCACACTTGCTAATTGCCCTAGTCCACTAATCCACACAAGCTGCCTGACAGAGGGGTCATTTATTATGGAATCATCTGCATAAATATTATATTGTTATTCCTTCATTAAGTAAGACATACAATGTATGATCAATTTCTATGTTACTGTTATGAGACTGCCTGGACTGCTGATATACCATTGATGAGTTACTGTTACAGCAGTTATAAGGGAACACTGCTGTGTTGTGGGTGGGGGAACAACACCACATGTATTACTGGGATTTACAATAGTCTGACTGTCATGTAACCCCCACTGTCTAACATCTCCCTTGACTGATGGTACTAGTAATCTGTTGCAGTAGGACTACATGAATATTCCATGCATGGGGCCTAGTGAATAGTAGTGAAAACATGATAGTGGAATGGGTATCAGTTGTCCCATGTGGATGTTATTTCTGTCCAAATATCCCACTCTATTTGCTTGCATAACATAGCAGATACATACATACAATGCCATAACATAATAATCCTTGCATGTACTGTGTAGGTTACAGACTTACTTTGCAAATGAAGAAGTTGACACAACTGTAGTTCAGTGCTGATTCTGTCTGATTCAAGCAGTACACAGCTAATACATGGATAGATACAGGTTGTGTGGGTTGTCTGGCATCAATTTTAATATATGTATGTGAGTAGGAGTAAGGCGTTAGTCCCTAGGTGCCTAGGTTGTCAGTGAATGTGCTATGTGTTGTCTCTTAGCCAAAGCCAGGGCATACTACATATACCTTTGTCTGCCTACAATGACATCAGCGGGGGTTCCTTCTCTAAGTCCTCCTGTGACTGTGGCTTTGGTGACCTAGGCACTGGTGGGGGGGGCTTTGTATCCCTTCCCTTTGCTGATCCTGCTGCTGCTGTTTCTGGAACATCATATTGTGTAGCATGGGACATACTGTGAACATGTTGGTACATCTGGTTGAAGAGTACTGCAGGGCTCCACCAGACATATCTAGGCAACAAAATCATGACTTCAGAAGTTCAAACACATGCTCTATGTTGTTTCTAGTTTGTGTGTGTGCCTCATTATGGTGTTCTTCCATGTGTGGGTGGGTGTGCATTTCTGATGGGTGTCATCATCCACAGTTCTAGGGCATAGCCAGCATCCTCCAGTAAATGGCCATGTGGGATGCCCCCTCTAGCAAACATCTGGTACAACTATAATGCGTGCCAGATATGGGAGTCATGATAACTGCCAGGGCTGCTAGCACACACATTCAGGATAATCCCCTGGGGATCGCATACAATCTGGCAGTTGATGAATGGTACCCCTTGCGGTTAACATCGATTCTTTTCTGCTAATCCAGGTGATGCCTTAATGTGTAAATGGGTGCAGTCTATGGCATCTGGTATTTCAGGGTAGTGTGCTGCCACCAGAAATTCCTCAGTGGCTGACAGTGGTTGTTCCATCGCAGGCCTTCCTCCTGTGACACCACGATCCCTGGCCATGTCTGCTGCTCTTCTGCGTGCGGAGTTGATCATATCAGTGGCATGGTGTTAGACCTGCTCATATGTTCTGTTCTGGTGACCAACAGCATTCACATCATGGACCAGGTCAGCTCACAGTGTTGCCCACTCTTCCCTGTTTTGTCTCGCCATGGACAGCAGGAGTTGATGGTGTTGACATAGGGCTTCCAGGATGATGTCATTTTTAGCATCCATAAAAGGGCCCCACCTTCATGGATGCATATTTCTTGAAAGACAAGAAAATGGGGACACATGTCCTTATCACATACTTGGGAGTACACTGTGTTGAGATACAGCAATAATGGATGGTTGGCAGTATTCACTGCTTGATTATACATCTCATATTCCACAGTGTGCAAACGTACTAAGGGTGTGGATGCAACTCGGATAGTATCAATAGTCAGCTATTCCTGTTTGTGCCATGACAGATACTGATGTATGATCACACACCCAACACAGGAGTCCAGTGTAGTGTGGACCCTAGGGGTAACCTCCCCATATAATATATATAAACAACAGTGCCAAACAAATAGCAGTGTGCTATTACAACTGCTATAAAGTGACATTCCTAGTAGACCAGTGTACCACATTAACAAAAAGCATTCTACCCTTAATTTACTGTAGTTACTCTGTAGTTGTAACAAATCTGGAGATCAATGACATGTCATCATTACAGTTCTAAAAAAGGCTTAATGCTGTAATCCCCATTCCACCTAAGTATAGTCACACATATGCATTATGTTGGAAACAAAATGATTACATACCTAATTGAGTACAATATTCCTCTGTTGATAGGTAGAGATATATAAAGATTGTGCCAACAAGTTCACCCTGTGAAGTAACTCTCATACACAATAGTTCCCCTAGCTAGCTGTTTGCCTTTTTTAACATGGTTCTCGTTAGCAAGTGATTGCTTCTTAACCAGTCTGTGCTTCTGAAATGCTAATTGCAGCCAACACAGCTAATTTGCAGTATAATCAGCCAATCACATGTAACCACTGAACAAGATATAAGGCCTCAACGCAGATTATAACCCATTTCTCATATATTGTGCTGGAAATGACTGGAGTACAGATACTATTTCATTGCAGAGAGTACATCTGTAGCAGCTACTTTGTACATACAGATGTGTGTGCTACAGGCTGAAGCTGAACCTGATGCTGCTGGCAATAGGCATAGGCAGAGAGGGTAAATACTTTGCAGGACAACAAACATTAAGAGTAAGTGTGGTACCCATGGCAGCCTTGTTGTAGAGGCAGAGCCAGATTGAGAGCACCCCATCCCACTCATAATTAAGGCATGTGTGTATGTTAGCCAACAATATCAATATCCACAATCAAAGGCAAAATGGTTGGTGTGTCCTAGAGAAAGGTAAGGGTAGATTAACCATTATGTCATACAGTTGGACAACTGCCAAGTCATGTGGGCTTCAGTGTCATATTAATGGCCACAGTTTCAGTACACACTTCAAAATCCTGTGGGAATTCAGGCTAATGCATGACCTGACATTCTCTGCACTTTTTAGTGTTGTACTAGAAGTAGTTAAGAGTGGTCATAACTGTGGGTCTTTGCATTCTACTACTTAGATGCAGACATTCCATCTGTACTGCTTTGGGTGGATAAATAGGTGGTAAGACAGACATACATATCACAATTTATAATGTTGATGTCCACGTACATGTATGTTCAATGGTAGAGGCAGATGTACTTGCACCAAGCACCATGTATACCAAAAAGTATACTTTGTAATGCATTTTGCAGACTAAGCTACAGTGTCACTGATATAGCAGGTGAATTTTTACATGTTGTAGATATGATTCCACAGTTATCTGCTGTTACAGACTGCATTTACATGTATTATTATTCGTATGGCTTTAGAGTGCTGTATTTCCCTAGCAGAGTCCCAGTTAAAATTCTATTTTTACATTAATGTTTTAGCAAGTGTGTTTTTATATGTTGCACATATAATTGCAGGGTTACCTGCTATCAGATACCCCACTTACATATATTCTTACGTGTACGGCTTTATAATGATGTATTTGTGTACCAATTACTGTAATATTTTTCTATTAATCTTTTAGCTGATTTGCATGGTGTGGCACAATACACAGCATCACTTAAACATGCCCAATGATGGTAACTTGAGCATTACTATGTTTTCATTTAAACACATGCGTTAATTAGCAGTTGTTTGGCTTGGCAGGCTGAGCCACTGTTCTGTAGGTGAGATGGTCCTATGTTTTAAATTAATATTTTTTTTCAAAAGCATATATCAATGTAAATCTATTTAACATACCTAAGTGATTTGGCTCTCTGTGCTGCATCATGAAAAACATCCTTAAAGAAAAGAAAAATGGGGATATAGGATAGTGGTTAAATGGGGTGCAAGCATGGGGAAAACATAATGAAAGGCAGGTAAGTATGTGCAGGATGGGTGTAGGAAAGAACCAAAGCTATCCATTTCTTGAACAGCAACAACTAACTGTATACTTTCACAGATATTTTTGCTGAATTTGGACTGTCACCCTCTGAGAGGGGTGACAACAACTTAAGTGCGTTGTCAAGCCAACTGGACCAAATTAAGTGTGTCCAGTGGACACGTTTAAAATGGAGAGCTATGTAAGGGAAGATTTTTTTGTGGGACAGGTGGTCACTTGTTTTTTTTAAGGTGAGAGTGGAATGCTGGGAGTAGATATAGGTATGTGTGGGGGAGGTAAGTTGGGATGGTGAGGAAGCATTGGCAGACAGACAAGACAGACAAAACATTAGACAAGGTTGGTGTGTGACACAAGAGGGTGGTGAACACCTTTGATGGGGAGGGTGTTGTGTAATCCCATTCCCATGAGATTCCACACTAGTGCGACTCAAGTCCTCACCCATGGGACTGTCAGTACTGCTCCTTCACTGCCCGTGTCATGACAGTGGTGAAAACTGGCATCTGGGGTGAGACTGCTCCACCAGGATGACAAGCATGCCATCTGGAGCAGGCATGCACTGACATTTCGGCGGAGCACCCCAAGCACCATACCTGACAGTTGTTTACAGATGACAAAATCACTCCCTCCACCACCTTCACTCCAAGAGAGGCACCCAGCCCCTGCCTTTGGGGCAGAACTACACACTGGTGCAGGCAGTACAGGGGTAGTAGGGGGGAACCACCAGGCTGCGGCTCAAACATGTTGGGCCCAGGTGCCATGACCGGGGAAGCCAAGGTAGGTGGATTGCCTGGAATCTGCCTAATTTGTCAAGCTGTAGTAAATTAATTATAAACATAATGTAAGATAAGCAAAAAACAAATATTAGTACTAACATAATGGAAGATAATACTGATTAATCAAAATACATATTAAGGTATATTATGAGGAACACAACTATAAAGGTAATTATATTAACAGCAAACTAGTATGAAATAATACATAAGGCCAACATAACAGTTAGTTAAAAATAATATATATATATATATATATATATATATATATATATATATATATATATATATATATATATTAATATCAAATCATAATAATACATAACAATACTAAATTAAAGAAGATAAAGGGTGGGGAGAGAGAGAGAGAGATAAACATACCATTAGTTACCTCACAGACAATATTACTACACCTACTACTACTACATACCTGTGCACAGTGTCAGTTGTGAGTATAGTGACTACAGTTCTTGTATAGATGATGTTGCACATACATACCTCTCAAGCTGTTATCATTGGACAGTATGGGCCAAGCACTTACAAATGCAGGTACACAACTACAGGGAACTGTTTTACCTAGTGTGCTCATACATTACTACAAAGGTGTTCTGTAAATGGATTTGCCAATAAATTGGATTCCAAGCAATATCATGTATCTGCTAATCAAGGGCCAGTCATATGGGGCACTAGTCATTACAGTCTCAAAAGTGTGACATTTATGAGGCACGTTCATCTACATGAAGTACACTAGACAGCTGGTTATTTGTGAGCTGTCTGCCATGGGATTAAAACACACAAGCAATGATTGTAGAAATGATGTGTACTTTATTTGAATATAATGAATTCTAAAAGCACTACCACCTTTTCAGATGTTTCTTGCAAAATTTTGTGTGAAATCTTACATTTACAGACATGCATAGCTCTCTGTGGTATCACATTGGAAATCAAATGCACTGAACACATGCATAATGAGCACTTTCATTGCCTACAGTAGTTATCAAAGCACTGTTTCTTTTTACACTCTAATGACTGATGTCACAGGAAATCTGCCTGTTAAACACATGTATGGCTGTTGAGGTCATCTGTTGACCCATACACTTTTCATTTACTGCATGCTAGCTACAGTATATTTCCGGGAAATTATCAGAATTCAAACTTGACTCTTAATCTGGGTATTGCATTACATTTATGTCTAACATTTGCTGGTATACTATTTATTAGTTAATATGTAATAGTTGACTGGTGTCTGAATGGAACATGCATGCAGTGAGTACTGGAATAATGACAACTTATTTGAAAAATTACTTATCAAAGCACAATCCTGTTGTAAAATTTGTTGATAAAATGTTCCTTTCAATCTGGCATTTAGACACATGGATAGCCGTCCAGAACTTCACTTACCTGTCCCATGCACTATGTTCATTGCCTTGGTGGAATACACAGCAGTATTTCAGACAAAATGGGAGGAACGGATCCCTGAATCTTATTCTGGGTGATGCACTACATTTATTTCAGACAGTTTGTGCTGCGTTCTTTATTGATGTATA